>NW_017306091.1:2702456-2704917 GCF_001594115.1 Trachymyrmex septentrionalis | reverse complement strand
AACAAATAAATATTATAATTTTAATATAAAATAATTGTTAAAGTTACTTTTATTATGTTTTTAGTAGATATACTTAATTATAGAATTGTAAAATATAAATTCTTATCCATTAACATAAAAATCACTAATAAAAAGTCATATGATTTTAAAAAATCTTTAATAAAGGAAATGATTTTACATCGTATCTTATGTTATTTTTATCCATTTCTAATCTGATAATATAATTTGATAACACATCCGCAGACATCTCTTATAATTCTAATAAAATCACATTTATGCTTTCAAAATAAATAATCGATACAACCAAGTGTAAAAGTATGGCTATTATTCATACATACTATCTATAATAAAGTAATTATATGTAATAAATGTAATAGGCCATTTAGAGCTACTACATATATACTGGCATAACTTTGTTATATAGCCAATCGGGACAATTATTTGAAACATGCTCGCTTTCTCGCATTTTATGAACTCACATCTTTGTAATATGTATTACTTCATAATCTTATATTTGTCATTAATAATATTATGGTTAAATTACAGATAATAATAAGAACACATTTTTTAATTGCATATCTAATGCAATTAACTATATATTATTAATCTTATAGAAAATACAGAATAACTTTCTTGTCATCAAACGATTCCATCTTTTGGCATGCAAATTTTTTAATTGACATTTCCATATTGCGATTCACGCTGAAATTTTATACTTGTTTTGTGAACCTTCGAGACGTAAAACATGTAAAACGATGAATCAATGATGCAAAGAATCAATGTAATGTATTGTAAAAATTAAGCATAAAAATGCACTCGGACAACATTGTTATACAATTTATTCGATTACATTTTTATAAATTTAATTGGATTTTGCGTAAATAGCATTTGCTTCTTCGTTATGTTGCATGACTTTGTAATTTGTAATATATAACTTTTCGAATTTAAAGAAAAAAACGTTCTAAATATAATATAGGACGATAACAAGGAATCAACTTTACTTTTGGTTTATGTTCTTCTGAACTATTAAAATACTAATAATTAATATAATAATTAATCTTATTATTATATTAAAAAGTTATAACACAAAGTTATTTTATTAATCATTCGAAATATTTCTAATAAAACATTGTAATTAATATAAACAAATTATCATTTTATTCTTGTAAATAACTTATTCTGCGTAAAGAAAAAACTGTTCAACATTGAACAGTTGAACTTATTTATATTATAAATACATATGCATATATACACATACATATATATATATATATACATGTACATATACATATATACATACGAAGTATGTTTAAAAAGTCACAAAATTTTTTTGCTACGTGCTAATTTGAAGGAGCATTAAGATCACGTTATTATTATGTGCTGATCTTTATTTCAAAAATAAATATTCATCACATGCATTTGTAACATTCATAACGTTATAACTCATTATACACGCTCACAGTACAATACTATTTGCTGTATAAAAAATTAAAGATAAAATACTGTATGTGGTATTTATTTTTAAAATAAAGATTTTCTATCATATGACGACTTTGATGCTCCTTCGAATCATTAGCACGCAAACAAAAAATTCTGTTCTGTTTTTTTATAGATCTCGTACGCACACACACATACACATACGAACACATACGCACGCACACATATACATAGTTAAATAACTAATAAAGAAGTCATAATTGTAAAGACGATTATATTATAGGATCAAAAGTTAAATTAATACATTATTTATATTTACTTAAAATATAATAATAAAAAATATCTGAATTGAAAATGATAGTTACAGTCTGCGTTATTTGCTGCACACTGTACTTGTACGCCAAACTTACTATTTATATAATGATTAACGAATTACAGTGAGATTCCTATCGAATGTTACTCCTATCAATGTAATCAAAATTCAATTGATCCTAAATCCACTGTATTCCTGTATCAAACAATCGATACAAGATTTTTGTCTTAATGATAAGCTCAATCTGGACCTTTCTGTATTTCGTTAGTTCCTTAAATCTTTTTAGGATAAGCATAAAAACAGTACGATACAAATACATAATATTTAAAAATTGGGTCAGGAAAAATATTTAGGAAATTTTTATTTATTATTTTTTGCATCAAAAAACATCAATTAAATTATGATAGAGTAAGAGGATTTGATAAAAGGGAACAAGTGTATATATATTTCTCGAATAAGATATAAGTGCAATAAATTCTTCAAAAAGTGATTGAACAATGTGGTCATGTATAGAAGTATTGAGAATTCGTATTTATTTTAGGCAAGCGCTTAAGTCAATTATAGCTTTGCTTAAAGAATTTTTGTTTAGTCCCATTTAATTGGTCTGTGTGATAAAGACAAGTATCTTAAGAAATTGTTTTCAAATAAATGTTTTAATTAAATCTTCTCGATTTTTGTTTCATTTTCGTGGTATCGCATATTAATAGTATA
>NW_017306091.1:2692423-2702356 GCF_001594115.1 Trachymyrmex septentrionalis | reverse complement strand
TATATATATATATATAATGTTTCATTGTCGCGCAATATAGCATGTATCATTACTGATGTAAAAAACATAATTATTAATTTAAGAGATTTGCAATTGCAGGAAACATTGTTATAATATATAGTTGTTATTAAAATGATACAGCATCATCGAATAAGTTTTGATTAAAAAAGTGAAATACATATAAAGCATTAGCAACTATTGAATGGAAGATTTAGAAAATCGGTGAAGAGAGAAAACTACTATTCGCAAATATTCTTAAAAATGGATATTCCATTTATGATGTTGACATAGATATTAATGATTATTTTTGATTAATCGCAAAACTTACCATCGATATTTCTTATATTTTCTAATTTCTATGACTTAGTAATATTATTTTACTTTCGGACAATTTGAGAGACGAAGATTTTTTTTTTATAATACTACATGAAGTGAAATTTTAACGACAAGGATTCATTTTATTTTTTACATTTTCATTTTCAAATGTAAATAATATTGTTATCAAAACTTTCTACAGATGATAATTTTAATAACATACAAGTATCTTTAACAATGGTATCTCCTGATCGTATTTACGCAAAGGCAGTTTAATAATATCTGTATTGAAAATATGTTTATTAATGTAACTTCCGTTGTTGTTTTTTGATTTATTTTAGCGCTCATGCACCATAAACCTATGTGTCGTAATTATGAATATTAAATAATAATTATAATTAAATAATATACTTTGCTGACTAATTAACTCCAAAATGAATTGCATATGGCGCGCATAACTTAATCTTAAAACGTTTATTTATTTGAACGTCATTATAACTAGAACAACAACGACGATGATTATGCTGATGATTATAGCACTGTAAATGACGATGATAAAAGTAGTAATTACAACTTTATTGTTGCTTTTACTGTTATTAATTTTAATGTTTTTATTACTATTTTATTATTGTTATATTAGTATTATCGTTTTATTATTATTATTTATTCGAGGTTTGTCCATCAGGAGGTCTAGCCTATGATCCATTCGAATTCATAAGGGGGGGCATGTGGGTAATACCCTGTGATAGAAAAATTCGCACCGTAGTTATCTCTTACATATCGCTGCTTAATGTTATTATTATTATCATTATTGTTATTACATTATTTAACAAATTTGTATCTTACGCATGCTATTTTTTCACAGAAAACTTAGTTTTTTTTAATATAACTGATGAAATATTAAAGAAGTGCTTTTTTCAAATTGAGTATATTCATTCTCTCTCTGAAGTCAATTACAATAGCTTTTGTTACTTCAAATTATTTTTTATTTGATTTAAAAAATATAACAAAATTCTTCTATCAGCTTTCATATGTACATTTTCGATGTAAAATGTTTATAATTGTAAATAATTGTAGTGGAAAAATGTTAAAAGCTTTAAATATTATTTATTTAGTATAAATAATATTTATCGCGATTTGCTGACCAGTGGCTTGCAATTAATGTTATCCTGACGCGAATATTTTTCGAAAAATTGAAATCTTTCTCATCTATGAGCAAATCTGGTTCGATTTATATCTTTCTTTTAATCTGGATCTAGGTAGATCTTTTAATGTGTAGATCTAGATAACGGCGGGTGCCTTCTACCAGTCTTTTTTCCTTCTCCATTCTAAGTATTTTAATTATTAAAAAATCATATATTGAACCCTGCATATATTACTCTATTTTTCTTTTTCCTTCTTTTTCTCTCTTTCTCCTTTTCTCTTTCTCTCTCCCTTTCTACCTTATAATAAATTATCAAATGTAATTTGAGCTATGATTATATAAGTTTTCAGAATATCGCACTTCAAATAATTCTCGTATATATGGCACAAATAAATGTAATGATTACTTTGGCTATTTTATTTCTTCCACGCAAGTATATAAAGTGCGAGGAATGTAATATAGTTATAAATATATTTTAATATGTGGAACATATTTGAAAAGTAGATTTAACAAAAAAAAAAACAAAAGATAAAAAATGTAATAATTAATTTGTTTATAGAAAAACTAGAATGATGTAGATTAATGAACCAATGTAAATAATATAATTGTGAATACGTATCTAATACTTTCTTAATTGAGTTTTTATACTTGAAAAATTTTTTAATTGAAACTAGTGTTTGGATCTTTACCAAAGTCATTCTCAATCAATCATCAAAGATAAATTGAGCGAAATATTTCAAAACTTATCTTCAATTACATCTTGAGAACAAAATAAAACAGATAATTTATATTAATTTCTTTTTTGCTATTTGTCTATGTTAAATCTACTCGTAAAATGTATCCTACATATTTATATATATTTTTTCTCATTTCTTTTCTTTTTTTATCGCTCACTCACTCACACGCTCGCTCACTCACTCATTCACTCACTCACTCACTCACTCCCTCACTTACTCTATCTCTCCGTTCTTTATTTATTAGATTATACGATCTAATGTTTCGATATTCAATATTATACCTATACACATAACATAAATTTTCAATATCTCAATTAACAATCAAAATCTTTCATCTACTTTCGATTTGTCTAGCGCATGCAAGAACATATCACAATACTTGTGATATCACAATCATATCGATATTAACCAATTCATGCGATTCAAGTATAAATTGATTTATCGTTCTCATAACACTATTTAAAATCATGAAAAATATAATTACAATATTCACTTGCTCACAATCGATAAAAATGTCTTTAATATTGACAATTTTAAAAATCAGTAGTCGCTGTTTAATTACTGCTGATAATTTAAGGAAAGACTGTTGTGATGATTTAATCGCTGCATGGACGGCCCTGTTTTTTTCTACAGCATACTAAAACCGCCACAGACTAGATCTACGTGCTGATGTTGATCCTACAATAAACAGAAATTTTATCAGTATAACTTAAGAACAACATTCGGCTGTTGTCATGATTGGTGTCGTGATGATTTGTTACGGGTAGAATAAAAATTTGTTTAAATTCTGTTAATGTTTGTTCTAGTCTAAAAAAAAAAGTAGATGAGAAGGATGCAGTCTGCACTATATGGGATGCATTAAAAAATCTAATAATTGTATACACAACGTAAAAATGTTGTATGTAATATTCTCAATTTAAACATCTCTGAATAAAAAACAAAAGTTGTCTGAGAAAAAAACTGAAATATTTAATCTTTTATAAACTATATCAATTTATAATTAATATGTGCATTTTAATATATTTAGAAAATTGACTTTATAGAAAGTTTTCAATATGCTTAACAAGCACATATTATACGATAAATTAATTTACTTCATGGTACTTTTTAAAATTAAAATTTCGAAATTATTTAAAATTAAAAGAATAACAACTAAAATATTAATCATAAAATAATAAGTTAATTAAATTAAAATTTAATTGTATTGTATATTTAATTTTTATTTCAATACTGTTGTAAACAAGCTGATGTACAAGTATTTTATGTTAAATAAAATTAATATTATTTGTTTATATTTGAATATATCGATTACAATTGACTTTCATTTAGTAAAAATTTTTATTCAATATAATTACACAATTTTTTGTCCGAAATGCAACTATTTTCTCAGAAAATAAAAATGAACAATACGAAAAATACGTATATTTTTGGAAAACATATTTGTACCCGCTTGTGTTACGACATCCTCCTTTATCTATGGTTGTACCGACCAGCATGTGAAACAGCCACCATCTCTATGGGTAGAGATCCTCGTCGTTTGACAAATGCTTCGGGGACAGGATCGCGCTTTCCTATGTCTCTCTTCCATTTGAGCCACGTACCATTGTCATTCCCATCGGTAGATCCACAGGTGAACATTTCTGGACCACCACTACTTCGTCTTCTTAAAATTTTTTTCCGGTTTCGCGGTTTACTATTTACATTATTTCTACTAAATAGATCGCGACGTAATTCGGATATGTCTGCTGGTATTGATCCTCGTCTCGGAGAAAGCATTCCGGATACGGTACTATCAAATTTACTAATGCCGTTATTGTTGCTGCGGTTACTGTTATTGTTGTTGTTATTATTGTTGTTTATTGAAATGCTTTCACGCTCGCCTGAAATAATTTAATGTAAAATTGCATTTTTGTGTTATAATACCATTAAAATATACTTACGAGTTAAAGTGAGAACATTTTCTAAAAGATTTCCTAATGCAGTCTCTTGCGGAAGACTAGATCTTCGTAGATCCGAAAAATTGTCTCCTCGATATCCTAAAGTTAACCGGTTACAACTTCCACCTAATATATGAAAAAATGTATATTCACAATACAAGTGATATAAACTATACTTCTAAATAAAAATTATAAATTTAAGTTTTATTTTTTAAATAAAAATTTGTTAAACTAAAAAATAACTGAAATTAATTACTTTTGCTTTATTTAGTAATAATGTTTATTATTTTTATCGTTATTTTTTAGTATTATATTATCTTTAAAATATTTTTTATGAATATATTAATAAAGCGTTACTAACAATAAATCTTTCTATTTAACACATTCGTTACCGCGTTATAAACAATAAAAATTTTGTTATAAATATAAAGTTATATTTATTATATAGCATTATATAGCATCCAGTATTGCTAATCCAAAATATTTATTCAATATATGTAATCCAAATTCAAATCATGTACGTAATTTATCTGTTATATATAAGATGTTTTTATATAAATTATTCAGTAAAATTAATTTTAATTGTTTAAGAGTATATCAGTAAAATTAATTTTAATTGTTTAAGAGTATAAATATATATAATGTATATCTTGATTTATAAGAGATTAATCAAAATGTTGAAAGTTAAATTAGTAAAGAATGTGAGGTAAATTAATCCGTTTTTTTTTTTTCGAAAATGTAAACTGACAAACTTCTATTATATATAATTATAAATAGATAAAATTTATAATTATAATTTATGTTTACAGTCTTTCTCTCTATATATACATATATATTTTTTAAATCTAATATGTGTATAAATAGAAGAATTAGAATATATGCTCTAATACCTTGATGTTTAGTAATATCAGTTGGTACTGATCCACGTCTGCAATTATGATCAACTCTGGTAGATATATTCGTTGAAGTAAAATCGTCCAATTTCGATAGAAGACCAACTGGAGCTGATCCGCGTCTTTTTGCCCATCCCTGAATTCAATATTGATAACAATATATGCAACTAGAAAATTTAAAGAGAAAGTAAAAAGAAATTTGATTATTACAGATTATATTAACAAAAAGTGTAGGGCGAGTAGTAAGAAGTGAAAGATAACAAAACGGCGAATAAAAAGAGAGTGACAATAATGCATCAGATATAGAAAATAAAAAGGATGAGATTTGCGAATAACCAAAAAAGATTTGACTTTAAAGTTTGGTGTAATCAATAATAAAGTTATAGAACAGAAGTATAGAGAGAGAGAGAGAGAGAGAGAGAGAGAGAGAGAGAGAGAAAAGAAATAAAAAGATTACAGAAAAATATCCGAGATAAATACTGGGAATAGAACAAAAGACAGGATATGTGACGAGGCAAAAATTATAAAGGAATAAAGTAAAAGAAAGAATAGTATATAAGAATATGAAAAAAGACTGAAAGAAGAAATAAGATTAGAGTGTTGAAAAAAAATTAAAGAGAACAAGGAGAGATTAAAAGAAATAAGAAAAGGAAAGATTGTTTTAGAGAGAGGAGATGGAAATAACTTGGATGGAAAAGGAAGAGTGGGATACTGAATAAACATAAATAATTAAATAATAATAAGGAAAAAAAGATGTAAAAAAAACAGGTCTAAGGAATTCTAGATATAACAGATGGTATAAACAGATAAAGAGAATAAGGAAGTACCAAGATATTAAAAAAAGGCTGAAAGGAAAGCCATATTTATCTAGATGATGAAATGAAGACAGATAGTACTGAGAAATGTAAGATGTATAAAATGGGTAGAGAAACATGAAAATTAACATGTGCAAGAAAAATGTAAAAGATAACAGACAGAGGGGACATGGCAGGAAATATCAGAAAAGATATTCTCTGGGGAAGATGAAGAAAGAGAGTTAGTGGTTGAAATAACTATAGAGATTAAAGAGAAATGAATCATGAAAAAAAGAAGTGAGGAAAACAGAAAAAAATAAAAATAGGAGAAAAAGAGAAAAAAAGGAGAGAAAAAGACCTTAAATAAAAATGTAGAAATAATAATTTTTCTTTAATTTTTTTAATATATGAATTTTTTATATTTTAAAAGTAAAATAAAACCTCATTGTTTATTCATTTTAATGTGTTAAAAAATGTTAATTTTCATAAGAAATATTGAAAAAATTTTATTATATTTCTAAGGGTTGAAATAAACTGTAATAGTAATTATAGGATTAATATTTCAAAATAAAGATTTCCTATTGTTTGTTGTAACTATATTGAATTATGATATTGGAAGTAAAAAGTTTAAGTGTTCTCCACGTTATACATAAAAAGAAACTTTGTGTCTCCTTATTTTGTAGACAGCTGTAAACTTGATAAAGATCAAAATTTTCTAAATTTATTTTTAAAGTAAAAGTTGTAGAACATAATAGAATAAATATACAAAAGATAAGATTGAATACACAAGAGCACTTAATTAAACTCATATATTCATCGCAAACACAAAGTATAAAAATATTAAAATAAGTGCAAAAGAATTTCATTCAACAAATTCATTTCAATATATAATGTTAGAAAAAGTGATATTTTTTATATATTCACGTTATGATCCAATATAATTATAGTAAAAAATTACTCTTAGAAATCATTGCTACATTACCTGATTGCCTCTACGAGATGATGCTTTAGCGACGTCATCATTCGTTCGGGGATCAACATTTTCCTTCATTTGCGCATCGGAATTGTACTTTGAGCTCTTCGAATTTTTTTCTTTCGCATTATCCAATTCTTTTCTATTGCCAATGACAACACTAGCTTCCTTATTCGAATCATCGATACTTTTTTTTGGCTCACTACCACTGTCACTCGATGAAGATACACTATGATTAGGAGGCGAATCAGGAGGACTACCGATAAAGAACACTTTGTGAGTGCTAAGCTCAGAAGACACGGGTATCGTGGTATATCGTCTACCTGCATGATCGACCGTTATCGTTTTACATTCTGTGACAGAAGTTGAATATCTTCGCGGTTCTTGTGCAGAATATGCGCTCAAAGTCGATGAAGTAAATTGATCTAATTTTTTGGGCAACAACGTAGTTTGCAGTTTTTGAACTGTTAATTTCGCATCACGACATTTAAATTCGGTATTGCAATCTAAATTCGACTTACATTCCGCAACGTACATGTCAGGAACACATTTGTTTTTGTCACTGTAAGAACCCGTTAACGTAGCATAGAACATTTGCGTGGAATCTGGATCTTGAGCGGAAGAAGGCCTTTTATATCTATGTTTAGAAAAAGAATCATCAGTGCGAACAGTCTGTATAGAATGGCGACGCATGGAATTGACAGTATGTTTCTGTTTTGTTGTATCCAACAAAGTCGAGCCTTGTTTTTTGACAGATATATCTGTCGGTAATTCTTTAGAAAGAGGACTTATACTGGATTTCTTTTGATGACGTGAATTAGGATCATGTGAACAGTACCGACCGCTTGGACATGATTTTTCTTTCGTATGAGTCGAGCAACTAAAGGAATTGTCAGTTTCCAGCAACGTCTGAATGTAACATTGTGACATTTCCGCAGTCGCAGACATATACCTCATTCTTGTACTTGGTTGCAACGGAGGGAAAGTCTGTTGTCGCGTAAGTTGTTTAGTTTGCGCGCTGTACTGATTATTCGATTGCAGAACTGTATTTAATCTCGATGCTTCGGCGCTGCTCGTAATACTGGCTATACTTGTCTCTGGTAAGAGATTCTCTGCGCTAACTGGTCTCTCGACAACACTAACATTTGACTCGCTCATATTACTTTTGGAAGACAATAGAGACAATGAACTCGGTCCCAATAAATTTTGATCTTCCGTCTTCCAGAATTGATTTTTCGCTTTGGCTTGTTCGATCGGCATACTTTCTCTTCTATTGGGCTGGATTAAAGGTAAGTGCAATGATTTCGATACACTTAAAGGAACGGAATGACGTCTACCAACGCGATCGAGTCCAACTCGTCCTGGCAATGTCGGCATTCGCGCTGTTTGCACGTAAGTTGCTGGTATCAACAGATCAATACTGCCCGAATCTTCATCAGCAGCCGTTTCTTCACCCGAACTAATGACTCCTTCGGGTTCATTAAATTCAGAAATGTCGGTTTCTTTTTCTTCAGTTACCTCTTGGTTAATCAGTGATTCCCATTTTTTCTGATTCATCTTTAAATATTCCATTAATGACACACTCAAACCATCACCGAGAAAACGATGCCATTCTACATAGAGAGGAGTAACGACGTGTTTGAAAAAACCAGCTTGGATTTTTGGGATGCTAGTGGTATGTCGATCACATAATGGCGTTACTGGAAGATTTAAACGACGCTCGTAATCGCCCTGTCTGAAAAACTCTTCGCAAACCTTGTAAGACCATTTCCTAGATATATCCCACGGCCTGCACGGATTGGAAATATCTGCGCATTTTAGAGCAATTTGTAGGATGAAATGACGATCTTCCTCGCGTTTCATTTCAAGTGAATTGTTGCTCAAATAATCCTGCAATAAAATAAATAAAAAGAAATAAAAAAAAACACGTCATGATTAATTTAAATAATTAAAAGGGAAAAAAATATAAGGAGATGTACCCTAAAATGCGTAAGAAATTCTTGTTGTCTTGTAATATCTGTTGCTAAAATCAATGAACTGATATGCCGTTGAAGTTCTGGTCTTACGTCGGCTGGTAATTGTGCCGAAACACCACTTTCTAGAAGACATCCTATAGCCGATCTCCAGTGATGATTTTCGAGAACAGAAGTATTCTGAAAGTTGTTAATCTTCGATTACAGATAGCTTAACTTATAAGTTATTTATAAATAATAATTGTCAGAAAAGAAACAAAGAATACATATAACAAGGTGGTTTATAAATTAAACAATAATACTTAAGAAATAAGTGTAGAGTATTTAAAAATGAATGTCACATAATTTGTACAAATTTTATTTTTTGAACAATAAATTGAAAACAAAATATTCGCGATATTTTTGTTTACCATTAATTTACGACAGATATGTTTTTTGATTGAATATTTACAAATAATCTCGCTATATAAAATAAAATATCAATTTATAATTCACATCAAGCTAACGATACTTTTAAAATGATATGATTCAGGAGATACGCGATTTGATTCTCCTTAAAATATATTGTTAAGCATAATAATTTAATACGTATTTGTTTACATGGTCGCACGCATTTTCAACTTTTATTTTATTTATCAATGAAATGAGATTTGCAAAAGATGAAATAATAATCACAATATATATATGTATAAATAAAAAGCAACTCATATGATTTACAATCTAGATAGATATCAATGAGTTTTTAGTTAAGATGTGGACAAAAATTGCAGCATTTAGCATTTAGTTACTATTTTATTCCAATATGTCTGGATAAAATTATATTTTTATATATAATTTTTTACAAAGCATCTTTCTAGAGTTTAAGGTATAGTTATAAAATATGTGTTTTGACGAGTAAATTGTATTTGTAACGATATTTTACCTTACAATTTTCTTACAGTGAGATATTAATTCTAAACAATATTGTGAGGCATGCTCATACGTGCTCTTTTGTCTTGCACACCTTAGCTTATACGCATAGCACGAGTAATAATTATGACATTTATGACATTCCCACTTCGAAAGTTTCATCATTCGAAATCTAATTCATCGAAATATTTCTGTATTGCTAATTGCAATATAAATTCATATAATATTTACAATAATCTAATATAAATAAACAAATTT
>NW_017306091.1:2689122-2692323 GCF_001594115.1 Trachymyrmex septentrionalis | reverse complement strand
ACACCCCTTGTAGGGACGGTTTAGACGCGGCACTACAATTTAGTGTAAATTATAGCGGATGGTTCTTGTGCGTGCGTGCGTGCGTGTGTGCGCGCGCATTTTATTCTTATAATTATACCTCTAATATTATATCACACCAAATAACTAACACATCTTCCCCAATTGATGAATTCGATATCATAAATTATTTAAGAGTGAGAAATTTAATTAAAGAATAATTATCTATTTTGTAAATATTATTAAAATTATTTATAATCATTATTATTAAACTTATATTAAATTTATATTTTGCAATGTAGCAAACACATCTGTTTTGATTTTGTAATCATATTTTGTGTGGTAATATGTGAGAGCAATTGACTGGTAGTCAACAGGTCTCGGATTTAAATCCAACCCTCATTCCATATATATGTATCTCGATTTTCAATCTGGATTTTTTCCATCCATATTTTATAAAATTTGGCATTTTCCTCGAAATAAATTTGTCGAGGTATATACAGTTTTGTCAAAGTTAAATAAAAATGTCCAGCTTGGTATGACAAATCGAGTATACAAAAATATATTGCGTAGTTTTAGAATTAAAATTTTCGATATCAACTATAAAGTGGTGCAAATAAAAACGTATAGTTCCATTTAACAAAATAATGTTGAGCTTGAAATCTTTTAAACAAATAATCTCAAAAAAAAATTTTCCTTTTCTTATCTTCTTAATTGCTCCCTCAAAAAATATAACTTTTTTCTTAAATATTTTAGATATATTATATCTCTTTCATATAGTTAATAGAATATTTATCTCAAATAGTTTTTATTATCAAATATATTTTTATTAAAACTAAGAAAAATATTTGAAGTTAATATATATAAAATTAATAATAAGAAAAAAAATTTTTATATTAATTGATTTAAAGAATACAATTCACACATTCGTTAAATTTATTATTTATTATTTTTTTAGCATTAACATTAAAAGAGAATAATTTTAATATGTCAGAAAATATCAAATTTATATGTTATATCTTCCTGTATATGATCAAATATTAACAAATCTAATTTATATGTATATTCATGATCTATTCTGCAATATTAACGTTTCTTTCGTAAGTTTGTGTGATTGAATAATAATTTAATGAACATTCTTTTATTACCGCACGTCATCCTCAGATTTTCAATTCTATTATATAATGAACAATTTAACAAAGATGCTCCTACCTGATAAAGCGCAGCTAAATGATTACTCGTTGCGACCAAAAACGGTTGATTAACACCCGGATGATCTAAGTCATGCGTTACAGCCGCTATCAAGGAAGCCATAATTTCTAAATTGGTTAGATGTGTTTTAATCTGCAAATTTATAACTCGGTCATTCTGTCTCACTCTCTGAAGAATTGAGATATTACATGCTGTTTACATTTAAAAATATTCTACATTTGCCTATAAAGTTGCAAAATAAACATAAAAAATTACCTTTTTTTCTTGAAGGAAGCAATGCATTGCCTGAGTGACATCCGTCGCATGTATACTGTTGTGGTAAGGATTTGTACTGTGATAACCCTCCTCGATAAAAGCTTCAATTAAATAATTACATAAATTATTTAACCATGATATTCAAATTGATCACTTTTTAAAAAATTTTTATTCATTCTTACTTTCTTATTTTTATTCCATCTTCTTTTTTTTACATAATAAAAATGATACAAATCTCTCTTTCCCCTCTCTCCCTCTCTCAGAAAAAATATGATTAAATAAGTGATATTTCTATGTGCTTATCACTACTTTGCATAATAATCAATATAAACTAAATAATAATTAGCTTGTTTATAAGAAATCGCGGAATTTTAAATAGTTAAAAGTGCATTCTTACCAAATAATTTCCATACTGTTACAACATCCAAACTGAAGTATTGAAAAAGACCATAACAATGGAAGAGATGGACACATAATACCGGCAGCGAACGACCTGAAAATTAAACAGAGCATTACGTGTAACGATTACCTAATTATAAATGAATTAATGATTATGTTGTAATTTCTTAGTGAATCTATGTTTATTCAAATTAAATTTGTTAATACTTTAATAATTTAAATATTTTGTATAATTTTTAAAATATTAAATATTAAATATAAAATATTAAATTTTCAAATATATATATTTGGATAATCTAAAGATTTAATGCTTGTTTAATAATAATGTCATATTAAATCATTTTTAAATATTAAAATTATTCATATCTGAAGTATAGAATATTGAACGCTACTGTATTCTTTAAATATTTAAATATTAAAAGTTATTAAAATTTTTTTAAATGCAGTTTTTTAAAGTATAATTTAGAATTAATTAATGCAATAAACCAAGTTTAATTCTCTCTTATAGACGAATATTAGAGATTATTTCGCGTAACAATAAATTTTTCTTTCCAAACAATTGATCAAAAGACAAAATTAGGATAATAAAAGATTTTAATACATATTATTTATTTTTAACAGAAGATTATAATTATGCTTCAAAATAAAATAATTTTTCTAAACAAAAACTTATTCAAATATTTTTCATATCTCTTACAATAAGATCCAATTTTCTAACATGTTCTGTTTTGCGCTATTTTTGTGGGACTTTGTTCAGACCGTTTCCATTAACATTAAACTTTATATAATATTGACGTATTTATTATTATGTGCCAAAAGCTTTTATTATAAAAATTTTCAAACCAATCTGAATAGATATAAAAAAATAAAAATTCCTATTGTAGCATTTTTACAAATTATATATCATTATTAAATTTATTCAATTAGATATCATCATACAATTTTTATTTGCCTAAAAAGTTATGACGCAGTGATAATAAAATTATTTTGAAAAAATTTGCAATATTAAAATAAAACGTAAAAAATATAATTTTATAATTTAAAATTGGTTGTTTTATTGTAAAAATAATATTGTAAAAATTTACGTAATTTTCACTATACTTACCACCTGTGACTGTTTCCAGCGTGAAAGCATTAAAGCGCCAGTTTCCAGCTCTTTGTAACACGCACTGTAACAATATAATCCAAACATGATGGTACTCGTAATGGAGTATTGTTAGTAGAAGGAATAAAAATATAAATTTAACACGCGCATGAAAATATAGTGAGAAAAGAATGTCATTTTATTCTTATATAAAATCGAAATTAATAAATAAAAAATTTTTTTAATTTTTATTA
>NW_017306091.1:2675882-2688560 GCF_001594115.1 Trachymyrmex septentrionalis | reverse complement strand
ACACACACACACACACACACACACAAGTTATATACTTTTAAATGAATTTTAATTAAAACAACATATTAATATTAAATATAATAATGAAATATTTTATGATAATATATTGTATAATATATCTGCTTATATATATATTCGAAATATTATAAAAAGCCTGAATGGCAAGTTCAATATGGTTCTTCTGACCTAACCGTCATGTTGCTAACATGAAATGTGTTAAGGATAAAATTTATACGCATTCAAATTTTGTCTGCACACGTCTGGTTTTGCAATTTTCAAATAATCACTAATTACCATCATATAACGTTTTTGAAACAAGCATATCACCCACTGATTATTATCACCATAATATTTATCCACAAAAATCAATGCAGAAGTTAATATAAGGGCGTTCAAATTTAAATTATAATTTAATTTGCATGCCCAAATAAGAGTGATGCGGTTCGCATCGCTTAATATTCTGAAATGTGTACTTTCTTGAAAAAATTGGCAGATTTGCTAATGTAAAGTTCGGTAAAAGCGACAAATATGAGCAAAGATGTTCATCCAAATGTGGAACAACGCATAATAATTAAATTTCTTACCAAGGACGGAGTAAAATATGATCTCGGAAATATGCACAAGGATGGAAAAAGCACAGTATGGCAAGAAAACGTTGTTAGATATAAGCATTTATAAATGGAGTGAGGCTTTAAAGAAGGGCGACAACGCGTCGAGAACGAACCGCATCCCTGGCGCCGAAGAATATCGATAACAGCAAAGAATGCTGACCGAATTGATGAAGTTATTCGTGCTGATCGGCACATTATAGTACAGGATATTGCCTCAATTTTTAATATATATGCATACCTATTTTCGAGGATTTTATTCCTGTCTTGATAAGAAATTTTATATAATATTATGCGTTGTTCTACGCTAGGATGAACTTCTTTCATCATATCTATCACTTCTGCACTGACAAGCCTATCAATTTTCTAAAAAAAATACACATATATAAATTTCCAATCTATCTACTTATATATTTATCCGTAATAGGGCAATAAGTCTAACTGCACTTAAAAAAAAATTCTATATTAGGTATATATTATTATTTTAAGAGGATGTCGCATTAATTGTATTAACTGCTGGGCTTAAAGTTGGTATATGTAAAAAATTGGGAGAAATCTGGGAAATATGCTACTTCTGTCATTTTTTCTGTAATAATAACAAAATAAGATGTCCTATCAAGGACGTTGGCGCGAAACAAAATTTTCTATTCATATTCATGTATACTATGTATGAAACAAAAAAGCATTCGTTAGACTTCAATCTCGGCTGAAATCTTAAAAGTTAAATATAATAGAAAATATTGCTGTACGATATCGGTGAAAATGATTTTAATTTTTTACGAGTATTATAATTATTTTAAAAGTTTTCATTTTTTATATATAAATTACCTGCACCAGTCCGTGGAAGATATCGTCCAAGATACCTGGTTCCTGATTCAAGGATCTGGTAGTAAGCTTCTTACGTCGTCTTTTATGCATCGTCAGAAATCGGCCAGTATGTCTGGGTCTATATTGATCGATGTCCAAACTCTCCAGCAGAATTTGTTCCGCATCCGATAAACGTCTGAATGCTGCTTCCGCCGTAGATGATCCATCACGGACTTCTGGTAACGTAGTCGGTGCACCAGAATTACGAAATAAGCTGCTATCTATGAAATAGTGAGCGTTTTCAGAATGTCATAAGTGATAAATTATCTTCTTAAAAACGAAAAAAAAATCCATAACCTTATTTACTAAAAGTGTAAAATAATATTTTAAGTTAGCAATTACATATAAAATCATTTTAAGCAGAAAAATATTGTGACATTTGTTTTTTTTTCCTTGTATATAAAAAAAATATAAAAACCATTAAAAGTAAACAGTAAAAATATAAAAGTAATATTCAATATATATTCAATAATATTCAATATATATTTAAAATTGAGGTATTGAAATATAGATTATTAAGTATTAATTACTGCTCTAGAATTATTTTATTCACAATAAAATTTAATGTCTTACATACGATTATATTAACTATTAATGAGTTAAAATATATATATATTAATATAATTAAGCAAAGAAGGCCATATTCAATCAAGAGTCTTGCCTAATAATATTTTCGTGTGAATTTATTAATTTCCAGTTCAAGCAAATTACATGTCAACTGCTTGTCAATTTAAATTGTACACAATATCTCGAATAATCGATTGAGCCTAATAAGAAGTCAATTAGTCCAGTCGTTATTGAGATTTAATGATTACATTTTTGGTTAACTAGATGCTGCCGTAAAAATACATAATCTCACTTGCTCCTGATGCGTACACTTGGAAAAAATTACTCTATCTCT
The DNA here is from genome assembly GCF_001594115.1 of Trachymyrmex septentrionalis. NCBI lineage: Eukaryota > Metazoa > Arthropoda > Insecta > Hymenoptera > Formicidae > Trachymyrmex > Trachymyrmex septentrionalis. Next base: position 2,686,184 of record NW_017306091.1, on the reverse strand, counting down.
TGATTTCTTCTTTTGGAAAATCGAATCAATTATTACTTTTAGTATTATTATATATTATTATTTATATATTATTTTTTTAATAAAGTGTGAAAAAGAAGAGATTAGAGATATGAATGGTTAAATGATAGTTATTTGTCTTGTTAAGAGAATAGCGAATAAAAATGCCATTAGATATATATAAATGATGAGTAGATGAAATATTAGAGTGTGTTGGAATGAATACACCTCGAGTAATTGCAGAAAAGAATAAAAAAGGATAGAAAAATAAAGACAACAAAAAAAGACTGATGTAGGAAACAAGAAAAGCAAAGAATATGTAGGGAGGATCAGAAAAAAAGAAAAAGAAAAAGATAGAGAAAAAGCAGAGAAGATATAATGGAAAAAAGAAAGAGAATAAAAGAGAAAACTGAAAGAATGATAAGAAAGGAAGAAAGAACTGCAAATACTTGCGATACAACGTAATATCCTGCAGATTTATATACAGAAAGACTAGTATATAATGTTCTAGTAAGTTTTATCACAAATTTTTAGCTGCTTTGTTACAACCTAATAACATATTTTATCATTGCTCAGCTAGCAATTTAATTTACTGTAACTATTATATGATATATTTATTTGCTTTTTAACTATGCATTCCTCGTTGGTTAATTTATGCTGTAAATTTAATAATATTATTTACATTTTATTATAGTCTTCATTTATATATGACAAAAAATATCTTTAAGAATGTAACATTATCAAAAAATGCAAATTCTACGTTATTAATGACACATATCATTACTTTCTAACAATAATGGTAATTTCTAATATACTATATCTGTTGCAAAAAATTATACGATGTACGAGCCGCTGTTTGTTAGCTACGTAGCATTTGCTTGGCAAACAAACTGGCAGTTTCACTGCCTTGAACGCACCCATCATGTCATTATCTTAATAATATTTTTATAATACAAATATTCAATATAAAAATAGGAATGATTAACTATTATATTGCTCTCTTATATCTCGAAGTACATAAAATAACAAGTTAATCGTTTTTAGTATTTACATCATGTTTTTTATCCACTTCTTACTTGAAAATAAACAGAGAAAAAAATTAATTATCTTGCAATCTCAGTGCCGTAACTTTGTTGTATATAATGTAAGACAAGTTATACAGAATATGATAAGGCATAAATAAAAATTTGACAATTTCAAATTTTCATCAGGCAAATTAATGACTAATATTAATATGTGAATTATAAATATTTGCATTTTTTTATTTCACATCGGCTATTATTCTATCTGATGCTAAAGTGAAATACACACAGTCTCTTATTGATTTGTTATTAATAATTTGATTTTAATATTATCAATACTAAATAATATTTTATGAACTTGCTGAATATTAAGCTAAGGATGAGTAAAGATACTAACCTGACCTATCCTAACTATGTTATATTAAAATAACATATATTAAGATCATCATAATTTTTGCATTTCTAAGTGTAAAATGTTATCTATAAAATGTATAAAATATTATTCAAAATGTTTCTGCATAAAATGCAACTTTTAGAATGTCTTGATAAAAAGAAATTTTTATTAAATTAATCGTGTAACATTAAATGAATCTTTTTGCAACTTTACACTTTAATTATTACAAAAAACTGACTGATTAATGATGTAATTAAATTATTGGTATTATTAAAATGTTTTATTTTATTCAAACATTAATTGTATAATGTGTGTATAACTCATAAAATAATTGTTATCATATTCTGAAATTTACAAAAAAAAAAAAAAACGTAGAGTTACTCACCGGAAATACACACAAACACGGCATTCTGTTCCTCGCTGTCTACCGTTACCTCGCCAGTCCGCCTCTAAAATAATTTAAATGAATTTTATATTAGTTATTTTTATTAGAGCTGTTTTCACTTATAATTAGTATCATTGTCACAGTAAATAATTAATTAGTGTAAGAGATTTTCACATAAAATATGAATGTTTTTTGTTTATTAAAAGAAAAGTTAATATGATAAGTAGTAATAATTTGTTATTTACATGTGTAGATCAACGAAGACGTAATAATTAATACTTTAGAAAAATAAATTTGTTCATTAAAAAGTTATGCTGACCCAACTAAATAAGAAAATATCAGAACTTTAATTGTAATAGAAACGGAATTCTGGTTCAATTAATCTGTCTACGTCTAATGGGATTACAATTAAAATTCTAGTATGTTTAACAGGAAGAAATTAATCATAAGTCTAGTTATTTTTAGAAGAATTTTGATTCGTTCATTTTCTAACAAATATATTAATCAAATATTATACCAGATTTTTAACATATATGCAAGATTTTTTTTAGTGTAAAAATGCATTTTTGATATGCGCAAGAAACATCTATAATATATATTTTAATCATATCTTTATGACACACTTTCTGACATTTGCTGATTGGTGACAGTTCTTTCTTCGCTTCTTGAATATGAAATAATGTTCTAGACAGACGTATATTAACTATATATAACTTTTATATGTAACAATAATAACGTGTTGTATAACGTTTGTTAAAGTGTTAAAGAGAAATCTAGCCAAACATTTTTGGCCGAATGTCAAAAATTAGAATGATGCAGTAAAAAATAAATATAGATGCAACTGCACTGACCTAATGCAATAACACCATTTTATTTACAATTGCGTAATTACAAGTATCGTAAAATGATTATCATATCAGTCTTTTTTTTAAATAGAAAAAAAATATTTCTGTGTATCTCTTTGCCGCAGCGCGTCCACTGCATTGCCGTTTCGTCATATCTTCACCGTATATACGTATCGCACACTTCGAAATACATACCGCATAATTCGGAAAATGTGTAGTTGTTCATTGTAATTATGCAATCACAACGAAAATGTATAATATATTGAACAAATAAAAGTCTAATAGAAATCACGTAAATAGAAATTTAGAACTACCATTATCGATTATCGTAACCGTCTAAAAACAAAGTAATTAAAAATAAGAAGTTAATCGTATAATTTACTAAAAGTTCTCAAATCAAATACAAAATATTTTATTTTCAAATTTATTGCTTGCAAAGTTAAAAAGTTATCCAAAACATATAAAATTATACAAGAATAAAATATATTCAAAAAATAAGTTGTGTTGTATCAATTTTAGTATTAAAATGTTTCTGCAATTTATTTCTCTTAAGATAACTTAGCCCTAAATTTATTGCGAAAAATTCTAAAAGAAAAAATCTGTTAGTAAATAGGACTAAGATTATGAAAGGACTTTTATAACTTTTTTCAAAAAAATATTTTTAGAATGTAATTTGATATAATCAAATTTGTCTTTAAATAAGTTTTATGTTGATTACAAAAGCATTCTGAAAAAGTAGAATAGAATTAGAAAGCAATTAGAATATTAAATTATTTAAAAAAGTATGAATACACTGTTACATGCGCTTAAAACCATAAAAGATGTGTTTAAAATATTTTTACATTTATCATTTTATTGATGTATGCTTATAGAAATGTAAAAATATTTTTTTTTTAAGAATGTTTTAATCCTTTCAGATGCGTAATAGTATTCATAAAAAATACATTTATTTTAAAAAATAAGATTTTTAATTATAATTATATTATAACATATTTATAAAAGATCATCAAAATAGCACTCAAGTATATTTCCTTATTAGCATATTGATTTATATTATAATATAATATGTTAGTATATACACAGTTCACACAAAAGGCCATTTTAAAGTTACTTACGTAGTTGCAGTACACGTAACTGTACACAACATTGCTATTGCGTCAATGCGTTTATTTCGATATAATTATTTTTTCACTGCATTATTTTAGTTTTTGATATTTCGCCAAAAATGTTTGAATTTCTCGTTTGGATTTTAATTAACACATTGTTATATGTAGAAATTATTTATAATATATAATATTAAATAACTGTCTTCAGTGTGTTACTTCATATTAAGAAATAAATATTACAAAAAAATATAAGCAGTTGCCAAATGGCAAGTTACAAACTGACTACAGATAAGATGTTTGTATAACGATGTTTATACCTCATTTTTTTAAAGTGCGAAAAACAATACATTAACATAAAAGAGTGACGGACAATTGGAATCAAATTTATCATACGTATATGAATTTGATGTTAATTGCTCTTTAGTTTTCTTTAAGTTCTAAAAATATAAAAGATTATAAAATAATTTTAAAATGAAAAAGTATAAAAGATTATTCGTTTATTTTTCAAAATTATAACAAACACTTTTATTTTGTTATTCCACTCACATACTAAAAGCAATTAAAGTATAGTGTAACAATATATTTCATGAACAACTACTAAAAATTACATTTATTTCACTTTATTAAATTTTATTATATAAAATATCTCACAAAATTATAATAGAATAAATATATTATTTTATCGAAGAAATAAATTTATCATTAAAAATATTTACAAAAAAAAATAATTTAAAACTTTCGTTTAAATCATCACACATGTATAGAGCTGTTTTAAATAAAATAACTTTAATTAAAAAAAATTGTTATAACTTTGTTAATTATTTAAAAAATAATTAAAAATAAACACTTAAACCAAATACAACGTACCTGTAATATAAATACATACATATGTCAATAAACTGTTACGGAATGTATTCATTGGAAAGATTAGACAAAGAAAACAGTCGTTGCACTTCCTTCAATTGTTTCTATATTGCGTGAAACACAATAATAGAAAGCAATAGCGTAACAAGTCGGTCAATATTCGTGAATTGTATTCTTAGTTATGCCTATGTCTATGTCTATGTTTACGTACGCGAATACATACGAATTGTAGATAAGAATTATGTATGTATCAAGAATCGTGTCTCGTGCCAAGTGTATACGCGGCAGCGGCAAGACAGATCGGGTATACGCGAGCCGCTTAGTTGAGCCGAAGTACGATTATCGGATCTCAATAATTGCTGGACCAGTTAAGTTATAATAGTCTCAATCAATAGCTGGAGGCCCTATTGCATAAGAAGAGTCTTTAGTTTTGCTCTCTATGGAGCATAAACAAAGATATTATAACGTAACGATATTATAAAATCCAAATCTGTAAAAATGTACGTATAATGAAACGTCATCATATTTTCATCGTGACATTCTTATTCCTGCATATTCTGTCGTAAAAGTGCGCTAGCGAAACGCTCGAAGTTATAATATGCGTGAATGTTTGCAATGGATGAAATTAAATGTATGAGAGATTTAAGATACAAATTCATATAAATAATTTGATAGAAAATATGTATTACGTTGGCTATATTAAGAATATTCAATATACTCGCAATATACAATAGAAGAACGTTCGTAATTATTTTTTATTATGCAGGATGTTCCATTTTTTACTTTCACATCAAAATCTTTCGAAAAATATATAAGATATAAAAAAATATTTTAGACGAAAGTTATATGGTTTGACAAAGCATAAATAAAATCAAAATTTGAAAAAAAATTTTATCTTTCATATTTTTCAAGATATTTCGATGTAAAAGTTAAAATAGGACACTCTTCATATTATAGCATATTATAATAAAAAAGTTATATAAGAAAAAAAAATATCTCAAAATATTATGTATTCTTCTTGAGATATTTAGCTTTATATTCATGTTATCATCAGGGGCGTGACTAGACTAAGTATATTCGACGCGTGCATAGCACGCAATGCGGCCAAAGCTGACAATGAGATTTATTGCATTATATTTAGACGTACTACAAATCGCAACTTCGTGAATGTAGTAAAGTAGTAAAATAACGTCTATAAATACAATATAGTGACGTCTATTTTGATCTACTAAACGTCATTAATGTCGTCTTTTAACGTCATTCTGCTACTTAAGTTGGCAGTCTTTATTAGAACTATTTCCCTCTATTTTATATATTATTGAATATAATATTTTATATACTTTATTGAATATAATATTTTTTAATATCAAAACAGTAAAACAATTACATTATAGTGTATCAATTTTATTTTACTTGATTTTGTAATATTATTACTTTTATAGAGAAAGATAAATTTAAATAACAATATTGTAGCATTATCGTTAATAAATAATATCAAACAATCGTAAAATAATGATAGGTATTGAAATGATAAAATTAGTAGAATCAGTAAGATATGAATATTTGATTATAGTTAATTCTGTTTTTTTTAGTTTCGAAGACCTAGTCCTCCTTTTTTTACTTCTCGTTCATCTCAGCGAGATGATGCAGGAGAAATGCTTTTTTTGCGAATTTAACTTGACATATTTAATTTGATAAATTAAGATACTTCTTCGCACTGCATATCATGTATATCACAAACATAACAGAACATATATCTACAAAAATAATAATTTCACTGAGCTATTAAAATATTTAAACTTATAGATTAATTATAACACATTGCTAAATCTTTTGCGAATTTGCGCAACATTAAAAAAATAATACATCAAAGCGCTTTATTCGCAAGCAATTTATAACAAAACAATAGGACAAGACTACTAAAAGTGCAGCGCAGTAATCAGAGCATAAAAAATACTTTACAATAGTAAATCTAATTTTGCTTAATAATAATGTTCGAAAGTTTTAACTCACTTTGGAGTCCTTTTCAGCAAAAAATAATCCTAATAATAATATTAATAATAACAATAATAATATTTGTATATTTAATATTTTAAATATTAAAAATGATTTCTTTGTACTGATTACTTTCAATAACTTAAATGTTTAAGGTATCTATTTTGATGAGGGCTATTTTTTTTTATAATATAAGAGATATCAAAAGTGTCAAAGGTGTTAGAGGTGTCTATTTTGATATGGGCTAGACGCCAGAGACATCATTTCTAATATAGACTAGTTACATTTAGTGATATAAATGCCAGAGACATCTAATTTAATGTGAGTTTCTTTTAATAACATTTAATGCCAGAAATGTTTTATAGTTTAATTTTATTGCCATTATAGTTAGCCTCAATACATAAAAACATTCAGTTATCAATGTCTAACAACAGATTAGTATTCAGCGATCTAAAAAATTTTGAAGTTCGAATAACATATAATTAAAAAAAGAGATATATACTAATGATTTATATAAGTCGCAAGCCTTATAATCATATTAGGTGTAGTAAAAAGTCATCGCGTATTTTTAAAAGACATCTATCAATAAAAACCGCAATTACTTTCTTACCAACAATATAAATATATCTTGATAGAGTAAAGTTTCAGCTTTAAAAATCTCTTTTTTAAATTATACGATACGACAATTTTTAATGGAGTTATGAGCAATTAAAGTAATTCTTTTATTCAAAATAATTCTTTTATTTAATCCGCGATAACTCAGTAATCAAAAGTCGTAGGAATATTTAAAAAAAACGATTTTGTAGGGAAAGTATCAAGCTTTCACGATATGTAATCGAAAATTTTCTCCAAATTCGTTTTGGACACGTTACAAATCCACAAAGTGAGAAGAAAATTTTTCGTCTTTTTCAGCTCGTAGTTTTTGGTATGTAAAAATTATCAAACTTATATAAACTTAAAAAATGTGATAAGCTTTTAAAAGTAGAGATTTCAAGCCCTTTAAAACCCTTTTTTTAAATTTGAATTTCATTCATTATTGACGAAGATATTGTATATACAACTTTGAGCTAAAAAATACGCGATGACTTTTTACTACACCTAATACATGTGATATATGATTGCAGCTTTAACAGCTTTCTAAAATGATGTCATTTGATAGAACAGTTTGATAAATGGAATCATATTTAACACAAAAAAACTTATAAGAAACGATTATCTTCGTTTTTGTGCTCGACAAAAAGTTGAACGGTGTAATTGAAACTTTTATAATAATATAAATTTCATATCTTCGATTATATATATATGCTCAATAAAATCATCAAAAAACTGATGATTTGCTTGAAGTAATACCTCTTTGCCAACGTTTATCCCTAATTTAGATTTTGATTAGATTCGGTTGGATTAGATTAGATTAAGAAATCTTTTTTGGATAAAAATATAGAGTAGAAATTAAAATCTTTAGAAGAGAAGAAAAAATTAAAATCTTTTTTTCGCCTATATATTTACTTTATACATATATACAAATAATATAAAATTTATATTTGCAATAAAACTCCATTTTATATTTGAATAAGTGTTTAATAAATATTAAAAATGTTAAAGCTTTTGCAATATTATAACTTTAATAATATATTAATGGCAAAATCATTCAGGCTTTGTATATCAGCATATTTATCTTTTAATAAAATTAATTAAATTCTATATAATTTTAATTTTATTTAAATTACTAAAAATTAAATCATTTTAATTTTATCAAAAGAATAAGATATCAGAAAATAAATGTATGAAAATATGCTTCTTTACATTTATAGTAATTTTAATGTAATCGTGCAGAAGTCGATACGTTTATCGACGAAATCGATTTGTTTGCTAAATGATTAGTCGTGTGCAATGCGACGTTATTGAACTTAACATATGTCACGGTGCAATGTAGATATAGTATGTATTATCGTAAAATTAAAAGTTCTTTTATGTTAGAAAGAGACAACTTTAGCATTCTTAATTACAGAATATTAAAGGACTGTCATTTTTGTTATAATTTTTGTTTTATTAAAAATATTATCACTTGATTCTAGAATATCGAATAGTTAAATTAGAAATCAATACAATTTTGTCTAGAGTACTATTGATTCGGCGAAATAGAGATTAATAAGATACATGCTACGCAGGGTGAACGGACAGACCGTTAAAATCGACAAGCGGCCGAGCGCGAATATGACTTTATCAGATATTCTCATGCAATCTGAAGCAATTATGTTCTATTCGGACCACATTTATCTAAACTTTTTTTTTATATTTGTATTTCTATGAAATTTTTGTATGTATAAACGTGTGCATAAGTAAAATAAATATATAGATATTTAGTTTACGTCGGTTTACGATATTATTTCAAATTTCTGTTTATCCAACTGCATAACATAACATGATGCTACATAAATTTTCTATAATTTTTCATGCTTCTATTATTTTGCTTACAAGATAAGTTTATGATAGAAGCTATTTAAATTAGCATAATACAGTGATAATACAGTTTCATTAAACAACAAATAAATCTTAAGCTCTAAAATATATTTGATATCAATAATGATTGATATTAAATTATATATTTTAGAGATTAAGCAGCCATTTGATATCGATCATATGTAGCTACATTCTCGCAAAATGATAAACTTGTGAAATAGAAATTTTGTTTGTATAGTGTATATTAAAAATATTTAAAAAATTAATAAAATTATTTTTTCAAAATGATTAAAAAGAAACCCAAAACTAATAGAAACGAATAAAGATTGTGAGGATTTGAATTGGTATTTAAGAAATTAAAATAATTATAAATAACAATTTATATCATTTCAATCTTTTATTTTTAACTACGTATTTTCAATTACAAATAATAAAAATATTATAAAATTCGTATATAAATACTTGGTAAGTAAAATAAAGAGAAAAGATAAATAGAAATATATTCATAAAAATTTTACAAATATAATATGTAATATAATATATATATTAATTTAATTTCAACTGTAATGTAATATAGATATGGAAACGCAACTTATTCTAAATTTTCTAAATGTTTTCAGACAACATTTAGGTCCCCAAAATAGGCACATAAAACATCTTAAAGATATAAGACAGTTAAGACGTCTTTTCGATATCACATCATTAGACGTGTTTAAAATGCCTTATCCCCATTTTGCACATATGCTCTATCTGGGTTACAACTAGAGTTATTGATTAAGATTGATAAAGAGATTTTATCCCTCGTTCATATGAATCATTTTGTATGAAAATGAAGTGTATGCAATATTTCAATTTTCATTTTAAAAATGTTATATGTACACATAAAAATAATACTATTAATATATGTAACATCGATATTATATATTAACTATACATATACGTGCGTGTAGGCATACATGTGTGCGTATATGCGGTTAAAACATGTGTACATACGTATAATAAATAATTATATCTTATATATGCGTGTTCTAAAAAATTCAATGTGAAAAATATTGTATTTCGAATTTTATTTAAATCTACTGCAAAACAAAATTTTTTTCATCCTTCTATGTCTTCATTAGTTGCTGAATGTTTATTTGTAAACAAATTTCTATATAAATAAAACATCTTATAAAGATAAAAATGTACATCAAACATTAAAAAATACAATTCAAAAGTATTTAAGTAAACAAAA
>NW_017306091.1:2670439-2675782 GCF_001594115.1 Trachymyrmex septentrionalis | reverse complement strand
TATATATATATATATAGTATATTCACACACACAAGTTTTTTTTTAAGATTTAAATTCGTCTCAATAATACTTGGCTAATTAGATTGATTTCATCGGAGTAATTAAGTTTATTTAATAACTTAATACACTTTTAAATGTTTTTTATATATGTAGCATATATTTTTTACCTTTGTAAGATTTTTAGAAAAGTTTTAAAAAAGTCGTAAAAAAAACTTTCAATATTTTTATTTTTCAAATATTATCTATATTTATTTTGCAAATAAATATATATATTTTCTATATGTATTTCTAGTATTTCGTGACTATAATTACATTTCGTTACTTCTAAATCGTTTATTAATGTTTATTCCACGATTTTATAGTATTATATTAGTAAAATATCCATATATTTCCGCTATTATGAAAAAATGCACTAACAACTATCATATCAAAAAATCTTTAATCCTATCATATAATTTCATTTTGATTTCAATTCAAACAAACAATATGCCGCGAGCGCATTTCGCTTCTTTTGTAACTTCATCTTTTTAAATATTCTATCAATTATATATATACATGTATTTGAGCACATATGTGTGCTCACACACGTTTATTATTCTCTCTCTCTCTCTCTCTCTCTCTCTCTCTCACTCCCTCTCTCTCTCTCTCTCTCTCTCTCTCTCTTACTCTCTTTCTCCCATTCTCCTCCCGCCTTTCTTTTACTCTTTGTTGGTCTGTTTCATTTGTATTATCAGATCGGAAATTACTACGCGTATGTACGTATCAAAGTATTACTATTGCATATTTTTAATAATATTGTATATAGACATTGTGCAAAATTCACAGCGAGCAACGGAATCGTTATGAATGATATGCATACGTGTGATTGAATTGAAAATAAAAAGATATTTCTTTTTGCGTAATAAATCGAGATTTTTAAAATTAACTGCGAAACCAATTTTATTCTCACTGATCACAATCGAAAACTTACATGGCATATTAAATTAAAAATGCTCTTAAATTTTTAATACTATTTAGTTTTCAATATTTGTATTTGAAGATTGAAAATTAATAGCATAAATTTCCCTTCAAAACCAAATAACTTTTGTCTGAAACATTTTTTTAATGGCTTTCTTTTCAGATATTTTAAGTGAGCATTTAAAATGGATCATCTTACGTATATGTATCTTTACATTCAATTCTTTTTAAATAAAAATAAATTTTTAAGAATATATAACATAAGAAATTATTTTAAATTAAATCTGTAATTGATAAATATAAATTATAATTGATAAATATCGATTCAGTAATTGATAAATATAAATTATAATTGATAAATATCGATTCAGCAATTATCCTGTAATGTTTATTCTCTTGTTAATTCGTTAGCATAAAAAACGATAAGATTACTTCAAATATTTTGGGATATAAAGAAATGAATAAAACGCAACTAATAATATTTCGGGTATCTATAACATATAGCGATACATAATTACCTGATTTATAAAAATATTTGAGGGCATACTCAAATTATACTGTTTAGTGCTATCCAGGATTAATGATGTGAATATAATATCCATGAATATAATGATGAGACGTGAATATAATGATTAAAATTATAAGAAGCATTTGTTTATCATCAGTCTCTTTGCTTCTTATATATGGAATGCTTTACATGTATTATTACTAAATATTTAAATAAATTACCATTTACATTAAATTGTATCATATGAAAGCTTTTATGAATTTTACAATATATCCACGGTAATGCCTGCATCCAATACGCAGGTTTTATATGTTGCAAATTTTACTGATTAAATTGCACACACACACACGCGCGCGCGCGCGCGCACACACACACACAAATCTTTTCTTTAACATATTTTTTGCATAAGAAAAATGATGCAAGATCGGATGATCTTAATGGTCACTTTTGTGTTCGACTTCCTAATCCAATTTATCTATTTGGTAACAATCTGTGTAGGAATATTTTATAGTCACGCAATTTCTATGAGCTATCAAAAACACCGATCTGTTGGTACTATATATGTATATAACAATGTGTAAATAAATATTTCTTAAAAGAAATGGCAAGTTGTTTTAAAGAAAATTCAGATACGTTTAAAATTATTCGTTTTAAAGTCAATCACATAATTATCTATAATTCTAGTCGAAACATAAATGATAAAAGAAATATTTATTTTATATGTATAAACAAAATACAAAAATGAAAGAAAAAATTCGTCACTAAAGGAGGATTCGAATCTGCAACTTAATTTCAGACATATATACCAATTAACATTAATTTTTCACATTTTTTAAAATTATTCAATGTTTAAGCACAGCCAACAAGATATGTATCAATTTTTTATGGCAGATTTGTCTACAAAATTTCAACGAAATGGAAAAGTAACGTTATGTGATTCTTTTGTAAAAATTAATTCTAACAATAAATTCATCGAAACATCCGTTATAAACTGGGATCATAAAAGTTTTGGAGATATTCAATATATTGTGCAAAACATTGGAGCTTGAGAAGCGCATATTTTATTTGTTATTTTTATTATTATAAGAAATAAGTATTAAATTTTAACAATTTCAAATATTATTTTTTTAAACATTTTTATATATAAAATCTATCATAACATTAATACTTTGATGTTTTATAATTACATGATAACAGAGAATACAAAATTTAGAATCTTATATAATATTATTCAAATATTATGTGCTTAAAAAAATATCGTCTAAAATGAGTTTCTCACACAAATACTTGGCACTGTCGGTATATTGGCCGTCAAATGCATTGCTCAAAATTATCTCAAATATATACGAGTGGTCGACAATTTTCCATGAACTCTCATCGATGAGACATGCCAAGCAATGAAAATAGCAGAAATCTTGCGTCACAGTATCGTAAACGAAATGAGTTTATAAATATCACAAACAAAAAAAGAACTGCTTCGAAATATCATAAAGTTTTAACGTGTGCGCCAAATTTATAAAATTCGAAATAATAGTAAATAAATTTTTATCTTTTTAGTGTTAAAAAAACTTAATAATGATTTTAGAGTAAAAAATAAATGATCGAAGAATAAATGATCCGAAAACTTTTATTTTGTAACAAGAAGTTTGCAAATATAATTTACTTAATTTCTTGTTCTTAAGTTATGTCAAAAAATTACAATCTACGAAATATTAATAAACCTATAAAAATATCAGAATCCACAGAGTATCTCAGACCACTCGTACACCCCGTTTACAATATCTCGGAAACAGAGAGCAGAAAAAAACGTTTTAGACAAAAATTGTGGGATTCTAAACGATCTATTTAGTGATCTGATCAGTCTGACTTTGGGTGGCGTCACCAAGATCAGAGCAATGTCACTTTGAATTTTTTAAATGGAACCCCCTATTTTTCATTACATATTTTTGTAGCACACCTTGAGAGCTTTCCAAAACTATAATAAAATATTTTTTCATTCGTTAAAATCACTGGAGATTGTGATTTGATTTCTCTTATTTTCATTTTTATTTTGTAGAAATGAATTTTTAGTGCAAAAATGAAAATAAGAAGAATGACCTCCAATGACCTTGATCTTAACAAATGTTGTTCAAGTCATGATCCTGAATAACATTTAAGAGGTTTTAGCCATCGGTCGGACACCTTGCGTAGTGCTAATGTCGGCGGTACTGTAACTTTCAAGCCTTATAACTCGGAAAGTACTTTATGAAAAAATATTTTATTATAGTGTTTTCGAAAAGCTCTCGAGGTGTGCTACAAAAATATGCAATGAAAAATAAGGGGTTCCATTAAAAATATTTAAAGTGACATTGCTCTGACCTTGGTGACGCCACCCAAGGTCAGACTGATCAGATCACTAAATAGATCATTTAGAATCCTACCACTTTTGTCTGAAACGTTTTTTTTCTAAAATGCTCTGTTTCCAAGATAAAAGGGATGTACAGGTGATCTGAGACACCCGATATAATAATTCAGATAATATATCGTTCAGATAATCAATAATATTTTGTATAATAAGAAATATTTGTAAATAATAGGGATTCAATAATTTGTTACCGTAATATTTGCAATTCCATCAAAGTCACCACTAACAATTACTATAAATTTCTTCCTAAAATAAAACATTTAATTAAATAAAAAGTTATTTATTTTATATATTTTAATTGCATTTATTTTCTCTCTCTCTCTCTCTCTCTCTCTCTCTCTCTCTCATTTTAAATAATAGATCAACTACCATAATTTTCGAAATCTTGTAACGTAAAATAAATGCTTCTCCGTTCGTTTATTTTTCTTATTCAAAATAATTATTAAGACTTCTTTTTTTATCTTAAATACACATGTATATAAAATACCTCAGTGTCCTTCTATAACCGACATTTATGTCATATTGTATTATAGGTTCGTCCTATATATTGTTGTATCGCAGCTGCACTTGCCTTTATAGTAATAATTACATTTAGCGCTTCGAGAAGCGCGTAGTTATGGCGAGTGTTATATTGCAGCAATGGTGCAAATACAGATGGTGCAAATACAGGAATATGAAAAATAAGGCAATACTTTATAATCAAGAGAATTTGAGTTTTTTACGATGTATTCGTAATAAGACGTTTCTTTTTCACTGAAATAATTAAACTTTTTTCTATATATCTTATAATGTTCATTCAAAACAAAATACAAAAACTAAAAATATGACAAATTTTATTTGGTTTTTATTTAGTAATCAATTTGTCATATTTGATTAATAAATTCAATTGACAAAAATTAATATTTCTCTTGACATTCTGCCAATAAAATTTATAGTATACGTTTTGAAAAATTTGTTTTCGGTTTGACTATAAAGACATCACATGTTAAGATTAATGTTATTGGAATTTCTTTTATTTAAAGAAATGTGTAAAATTTATGATATTCTAAAATAACATATTTGATGAATTAAGAGTTTCACATGAATCAAAACGGAGAGAATAGAGAGGATTCTTCTAATATAAATATATCTTCAGATAAAGATCATGTATCAATGAAATGTATTTATATACGTAATGCACGTACTTCTTGTTTTATATATATATATATATATATATATATATGTATATAATATTATTAAATTTATTAAATTAAAAGTTGAGTTCAATGTCTGCGTTTCATTATGAGAAAATAAAGTAACGAAAATACAATTTTATTTTCATCAATAAATTAAAAATAATTAATTATAGCGAAGGCTTTTATTATTATTTCGTGCATTTTTAATATACTTTTAAAAAACAATCTTTATCAAATTATCAAAATTATTGGAATCTGGAATCTCTCTCTCTCTCTCTCTCTCTCTCTCTCTCTCTCTC
>NW_017306091.1:2666058-2670283 GCF_001594115.1 Trachymyrmex septentrionalis | reverse complement strand
TATATATATGTTATTAAGTACTATAAAACATTTTACATTTCTTGGAATATGCTTCATAATCATATATTTACATTTGTTGTGTATATTTATTAATATGTAATAAAGGAGTAAATATAATAAATAAATATAATTTTGGTAATCAGATATATTATTGCACAATTATTGGACGAATATTAATTGTGAGTTATAGACATTATCGCTATATTTCTATTCATCGGTTATAACATAATTTTTGCTACAGCCAGTTTACATTAATTAAATTAATAATGATAATCAATTTATTACTAATATGTTAATAAGCGCTTTTAAACTTTCCGTTATTATCTTAATATTAAATTACAATAAAATATCATCTCAACTAGAACCAGAGTTGATATTTAGTAAAAAAATGTAAGAGTAATAATTGATTTCGATATATAATATAATGATTATGCTTATTATAACGTTAATATTACACAAGATTGCATTTGTTGTGAATCCTAATACAATCTCATAATGTTCAGATGCATCATCATGTTACAACCATTATCTTTATCTCACAGAAGTCGACTTTAAATAGCACGTTCCAGAGCGGTATATTGACAGGGGAGATCCTGTAATTTAGTCATTAAGGTCAGCGGATCTCACACCTCTAGATTTCTTTCTTTGAGGGTATTTAACATACATAATTTATGCACCTGACAGATGACAAACCATAACGGATTAAATAAAATGGTACATACTGAAGTGCAAATAAATAAATTATTATTTTACTATGCTAGCAAAGTATTTTTACAGCGTTTATATTATCGAGTTACGTATTTTGTACGCATGTTCAAAAATATCAATTTAAACACACGCGACAGCCAACGTTGAAATAATATTAAAAATGTGAAAAGAAATATAAGTAGAAAAATTAGAATATTATTCAAATTTTATATTTTGGCCTTAGATAATTTTGAATCACGTGAATTTCTTAAAATAAAAGCCATATAAACGTAATGTTTAACGAATTAATTCCACTTAAAAGAACGGAGGTAACATTGTTACATAACAGTTCTAGCAAAATGTTTAAAAAAAATTCCCTTTAAAACCATATGGCTCTAAAGTTTTGCTTTTTGTTTAATACTGGAGAAAATACGCATGCGCATACGAACGCATGAGTGCACTTGCGTATACAGACAACGTACGAACATATGCATGTATGTGCGTACACCGTATGTATACAAATATGCATGCGAATGAACACATTCTTGCATTTATGCGCATCTATTTAATTTATACTTAGAGAAGTAAAAAAATTAATCGCTAGAAATCATTTAATAAAAGAAAGGGGACTCTGAATGATAAATAGATTTTTTTACTATAAAAAAAATAAAATGTAATCTGTGAACCTGACATCTCTGTTATTAAAAATTGTCTGGGACATATAACAAATAATAGTTAAATGCTAATTTATTGCTAATTTATTGCTTCAGCCTTGAATTTTTTTATTGCGCAAAAATTTAGTATCGAAAATAGAATTGCTGATTTCGTATTACATTAACACTTCAGTTTTTAAAAAAAAACTTGAAAAATTGCAAATAAAGAGACCGATATATCAGAATTTTTTTTTTTAATATTACAGAGTTGAAAATTGTAAATGGTTATGAATGCGTCAATATCGATTACTGTAATTAGAGATAAAAATTACCGAAAAATTAGAATTTTTGCGTAAAAAAAACCCAATAAAAATCAATCTTACTTCGACTCTAAAAATTTTTTCGGTTATTTATTTTCTTTGATGACATATTATTATTCTAGAATTCAGTTTTTGCATTCATCAAAAATATTTCTGTATAAAGATAGCTGCAAACAATGAAAATGTAGTAAAATAAGTAATAATAAGTGGTAATTGCCATGAATATATTTATTATTAGACTTAGAAAAGAAGTTATCAACTCATTAACCATCGCATGCAATGCAAAAATATTTCTGCCTCGTTATTTATAAAATTATGAAGACAAAAGATATCAAATAATACCAAAATAACATAGATATTAAACATTTTAAAGATGAATATAAATCAATTCTATATCCTTTTTTTCAGAAGTTTAATAAAAAGTAAATTTACTCTGTTTTTTTACTACAAAGGAAAGAAACGTTGCTCTTTTTCTAACTATAATTGTGTAAGAGCAAAGTAATTAAAAATATAAAAAATTGTAATAATATAAATTTAATACTAAACTATGTTTCTCGAATGATATTACATATAAATGTTAGTGCAAACTATTTTCTTATCAAAATTGCAATGCATGTGATAAATTTTAAATAGGGAATTTTACACTAAAATTCCTTTAAAGTTCGATAAATTAATTTTTTTGCTCGTATATCTATGTATATTATGTAGTAATGGTATCCTCAGACATAAATTTACTTTTTAAACATTATATTTTTGATGCTTTATATAATCCTACATATAACGATATTAAAATTACTTCGTTATTTCATTTAACTACATATCATCATTTTGTTATACATGCTAATGATAATAATAGCAATATAAAAATATATATAATTACGGGCTATTGTGACGTCAGAATATGCGACGTGCATCAAGATGTCAATATTTCACTATGAAGTGTATCGTAGGCACGCGCATACAATATATATAATATAAAAATGTTTTAATATCAATCGATAAATCAATTTTTTGTTTTTATCAAAGATAGAAAAAGCAAGTGATGAAAGTAATAATTGTTATAATAAAGTAGATAATAATAAAAATATAAAACGTAATTCTCCTAACAACTTTTAACAGCGCTATATACTTATAAATTTAATAATAAAGGAATAAATTAAAATTGTAAATGATTGTCGTATCTGATAGAAATATTATATAAAGATTCAAATTTGACATAATTTTCAGAAATATTTTTTTTAAATGTATCGCTCACATTGATTGATCATGTCAGCTTTTATATATAAAATCGCGATAATCGAGTTTTATTAAATCATCAGTTTGTTTTGATTTTTTTGTACGTTATCGACATGTGACATAAACATGAACTAATTTAATATATTGAATATAAAGTTTTTCTTTTCTTTCTGTTCACATCTTTCTCGTTCTATGAACGTGTCGAATGTTTACACTCGAGCGAGTCTAGGTCAGGAACGTTGATGACGACAGCTACCAACATCTGACCTTAGGTCTAATTTTAAAATTCTCACAGAAGGTGATGTATGCAGGCGAATTATTAAAAACTATTTATATTATTTCCTTATCTTGCATGAATATATACACCGGTAAATTTCTGTAAAATTCTGAGAGAGGCAACACTCGTAGTACTAACGTAATTGAATACAAACTAAAGCATCGTTTTTATTTAAATTAATGCGTTTTTTGAAAACAAAATTTTTTAAATGTATAAATTAATAAATCTCTGTAGAAAATGTTTACATATTTAATAAAATATATAACATAAATCTTTTGAAAAAATAAACGGTAAAATACAAATGAGCGTTAGGATATTATATTGCGCTGGATATTATATTGCACAATGCTAACTAATATGTCACAAATTCAATTTTGTACGTTTCGGCTTACTATTTGAATCATCCTTCAGTAATAACTGTCGAACTGCGTCTCACACAATCGTGGTTCCAACCTCCAATAATGCAATCGCAGTAGAAATGCGGTGAGAGACAATCATTTTCAATATAGCCTAATATTGTGCCAACCAGTTGCTTAGCTGAGTGAAGCAAATAGTGGAATTCAAGCCCATCTCCAACAACGATTGCATGCGAATCCAAGCATCGTCAAACGATAACAACAAATTAAAAAATCACGATGTCAAAGTTAGATTAAAAAATAATTTAAGTAACATAAAAGAGAGTCATGTTCATTCTGATGTTAGTCACATAACATGACATAACTGACATGAAGATGGTTGTTTCTCACACCATATTTCCACTGCGACTGCATTATTAGAGGTCGGAACTACGATTGTGCGAGACGCAGTTCGACAAATTTTACAGTGCGATAAACGGTAATTTTTTATTGTTGAGAATGGCTCAAATAGTGAGCCGAAACGTACAAAATTGAATTTGTCACATATTAATAAGTATTAGTTAGCATTGCGCAATATAATATCCAGCGCTAACTCCTAATTGTACCTGCCCATTTGTATTTTGCCGTTATTTTTTTATTGTATTAATTTAAGAAGTCTATAAATTTTATATATTTCCTTACTTGAATTTGTTTATA
>NW_017306091.1:2664446-2665958 GCF_001594115.1 Trachymyrmex septentrionalis | reverse complement strand
AAAATATTTAATTATATTAAAATAAATATAATTTCTATATATATATATTAATATATTAATATATTTTTATATTTTCATATCAATATAATTCGTATTTAGCATACAGAGATAATAAAAAAATATTTTGTAAGATACACGTTACATCTTACTTTGTGATACTGATTATGTAGGTTTTTGGGTTACATAACATGTATATATAATGTCTCACTTATTCTTTCAGTGCAATCACCTGCAAAACAGATATGTTTGCATCAACTAAATAAGAGAAATATCAATTACAGTCAAAATTAAGTGTTGAAATTATATTTCTATATGTATTTTAAATATATTTATCTCAGACATATGCGCCAATTACTTTCAGACTTGCAACACAATAAAATTAAAATAATAATCTCACGAATTAAATATTTGATCAATTTGATGCTACTAGCAAATATGTTTAACAGATATATATTTATCAAAAAGAATTTATATTAGATAAAAATGTTTCTGTTCTAATGGCATTTTACAATCAACATTAATTTTGCTTTAAACAAAATGGTTTTTAAATAATAATATTTCGATTTTTTTAGAAACATTTTTTTATATAAAAAAATAATGAATAAAAGTTTCACATTTTACTCTGAAACAGTTCGGACTATTATAAGATATATTTATATTATACTTGCTTTTTAAACATACTTCTATCATATGTATATACATATAATATTGTTGCGCTTATTAGTTACACGTGCACTACTCATAGTATATTTATAAATATGAAAATGTCATCTCACTGGTATAAAATAATAAAAAACACCAATTTAAATACGACACAAATTTTAATAAACAATATTAAATTTTACAAATGATTATATAATAATTACAAAACCAATCACAAAACGTACACATAAAAGTACAACTCATTCGAAATTCTCATATTTACAAATTGACAATTTATTTTCCGAGAAATCGGTCTTTATTTGTCGTTGTTTTCCCAAAGTATTGATTTTCCGTACAGTTTACCCTACTAGAATTAAAATAAACTCTACTTTTGAAACAAAATAAATATTTACAGTTTAGTTCGGCGTATATTGCGGGCAACAATATTCTCGTGCTGTAATAACATTTACGTAGTCTTCATTTTGTTTAGGTATATTATACAGTATATTGTATCAAATAAATAAATAAATAAATTGATATATCATATCATAAATAAATATTATAAATAAATAAAGTATGATAAAAATTTGAAAAAAATTGAATTCCTGACATTAATTCTTAATGATTACTTATTTAATGCAAAATTGATATATATTCGATAATTTATTTTATATCTATTATGAATCGTATTACATTTTTTGTCATACATACAATGTCTTTTGTAATAAATGTAGAACATCATGTCCATAAGAATTGTATAGGTATATTCTCAGGAACTGTCAATAAGAAATTATTTTTATATTTAAGTTATATATCTTATTGTGACACGTCAAGTTTTTAATATTTGCAAGATTAAAAATCAATATATTT
>NW_017306091.1:2659009-2664346 GCF_001594115.1 Trachymyrmex septentrionalis | reverse complement strand
ATATATATATGCGCGCACGCACAATGTTATGTACACATAATTTATATATATAAATAATTATATATATAAAATATATATATAATTGCTGCAATATTATTATATCATGTTATATTTTATATTTATATTGTATCTATTTTCAGTCTCAACTCTGTCCAATTCTGATCTCTTCTCTGTGGAAAGAATCAATTCTTTTACTTATCTCACAAAAATTGTGGTAATTATACTTTTATTATAATCATGTTTTTCGTGATTTTGACTTAAATTTATGGCTTTATAAGATGTTTTTTTAATTAATAGCATGATTCTCCATGCCTAACACTATCGTGAAATTAATAAATAAATTTGAAACTAATGTGATCGAGGCAACTTAAAATATAACGCTGATCAAAATACTATATATGAGAAAAAAGAGATTGAAAGAACGGGAAGAAAAAGAGGAAAAGGAGAAAGGAAAAGAAGAAGACTGTGGCTTTAAATCAATTTCATTATAATGTGTATTATATAGATATATACATAGATTTAAAAATGTTCGGATGTAATAAAAAAATATTTTTTTAATTATTTTTCCGAAAAACTCAAGAAAAAGAGTAATTTATCGAAAATCCTGCTAAAAGTAATAAATTATTCTCTAATGCACGTTTCATTGTAATATAATAATAAATTAATCATTTGCAAAATTTTTTATTTAGCTTAAAATTTTTATTTTAACTTGAAATTAAGTGTAAAAATTAAACAAATTAAATTTTAAAATGTTACGTGCAATAAAATCATTAAGATGTATTTTATATTATACAAGAATAAATTTTGAGAGGAAAATATTAAACTAATATCAAACTGATATTAATATCTTTTCGATGTTTTAATATATTACTAAATATGTTACAATTTCGAGAATATTTTACAATTTTATCATTTATTCTAGTTTTTTTCTTCAAAAGTAATTATAGTTGCTCCAAATTAAAAATAAAGAACTGTTTTTATTATAAAATTAATTCTTGTTGATATATTAACATATTTTGATATTAAAAATGTTATATAATGTACATGAAAAATATAGTTGTATGTTTTATTTGAGTTTGTATTTGTAAATATTTGTAAATATATATTTATAATTGTAAAATCTATATATTTATACATGTGTAAATATCTATTTGTAAATATAGTAAAAAAATTTCTGTATGTGTATAATAACATAATACATAACACGCACAAAGTGTCTGGTTATTAAATGTAACGCCTTTCGTGCTAAATAGAAAAATCTTCTATCGTTTTGTGATTTTCGCAATAATTACTGAAAATTAATTAATAACAATCTATAAACATACATCAGCAACAAAGGATAGCTATGTACCATTTATGATTGATAGACGTGCATTCTCTTCTCAGCTGTTCCGCGTTTTACTCGTTGCTGAATCATGTAGATGCGCACACTCGATGCGCAGATCTTTATTAATTAATTTTTTATTAATTACTGCGACAATCGTAAAATGATACAGGATTTTTTAATTCAATTTAATTCATTCTATCTATCCATGAAAGGCAAGTTACTTACTAGACGCCTTGTATATGTATGTAAATGAGATTATATAAAGATTATATAAAGATTTATTGTACAAAGTATTTTAATTTTAACGCCGATTACAACATTGCAGCAAATAAATGTTTGCGATGAATAAAATAGAAATATCAAGTGATGTATAAACATATCCGTATTCTTTTTTTTAGTGTGTAACCATTGTACCGTTAGCTTTAATATTAATATCCGTTAAACAATGTGCATTAATTGCATTTATAACTGCTATTATATATATTTTTTAATTAGACGCAAATAATTTTTTTTTAAACACATTTAAATTTCGCAGTACATATACATAAATTACACTTATAATAAATTACTACACAAGCCGATTATTTATAAACAGTCGTGTCTAATCTCACCTCTTCCGCTTGAACGTTTTTCACTCTCTTCACGATTTCGCTTGCTTTAATGAGCTCAATTTCTGCATCTTCCACCTGCGAGTGTCGTCGTTCCTGCATATCCGTGGCCAGTTCCTGATAACAGGATTCTCCGGAGCCGCGTCGACTGCCTGCAATACACATAGCCCGGCGGAACAGACCAGCGACGACGGCGCACAGACCGCATTGCATCTCTGTGGTGCTGCCCCGGCTGGAGAGCGACCCACCATTGGCTCGGCGGCGGGTCCGAGACCCACGGGAGCCGCTGTCACGTGCTTGGGTCGCCAGTTTCGCGTATCTGCCGCTCCTCTCGCACTTTTTCTACTTTACTTCGCCAAATCCTCTCTTCATCTCCTCCTCATATGTTTCTTCCTCGCGTCATTGCGTCCCCTCCGAAGCACGCTTTTCTACGCACACTTTTATACTCCCAATTCTCGCCAAACTCGTACTTGTCAATGCCTATTGCATCTATTTTTTTGTTTACTCCACAGAAATTTGCACTCTCAACACAACGCTACGATGGCAGCGCGTGTCATCTACGCGATGCAATTGATGCAAAGATCATAGAAGGTTGAACAGTAACTCGAGAAATTGCGAATGCTACAGGAAGCGAGAAATAAAAAAAAAAAGAGAAAAGAGTAGAGTATAATATATCAAACTTGGAGCCCAAAGCTTTTTTAGAATATTTTAAGTTTTAAGTGTAATATTAGAAGAATCGGAAAGAGAGAGAGAGAGAGAGAGAGAGAGAGAGAGAGAGAGAGAAAAGCTATTTTGTATACAATAACATGATGCATCTTAACACTAAAAGTATCAATCATTTTTTACTATGTCTATTTTTTAGATAAATCTTATATTTTTGTGTAAAACATGGAATCCTGAAATTATTTGACTTTTCAAAATATTATTATTATTCTTTACGTTGAGAAGATATTTGATCTTTTATCAACTTCTTTATTTTAACAGTAATTTATTCGCGCAATCTTTTCAGTAAGCAAGAAATATGTTGATATTTCTAATAATGTTAAAAACTAGTGATTATTACATATTATAATAAATGCTTGGTGTACCCAATTTGATTAACTCTTAACTACTTTATGAAAAAAAATATTCCTGACAAAAAATTATTTATCCTCTATAGATACGAGGCTCCATATTGAAACAAATACAATAAAAAATTATTTATTTGGTACAGAAGCTGCTATCTTTATATTGTTTTAACGTTCTTTTGGGCCATCATTTTTTAGATAAAAATGAATTATAAAGTTAAAAAAATATTTTATATTTTTTTGTTTGAATCGTCATTGCTATAATATATTTCATCCAAGTCATCCTTTAAGATGACATTGAAAAATCTAATGCACAAGAGAACAATAGTTATACTTTTGAATAAATAATAATTTCTTCCCCGACTATTCATATTTTTTTAACATGAGTAAAAAATGGTTATTATATCTCAATACGCCTCTAATACAAATGGAATTATGCAAGTAATAACTGGCAATTAATATATACGTACGTTCTAAGAATAATGTACAGACATAAGAGAAAGATAGCTTTTGCATACAGCAATACATGCCGTGTGTAAAAAGTGAAATAAATAGTAACCAATCATTCCCATCTCTTACTTTACTAGAAATAATATACGATGAGAGATAACCTATTGTTTCTCTATAGCTATGTACTCTGTGCTAGATGCACTATATACTATATATTGATATATGATCATGAAAATTATAGGAAAAAATTATAGTCTAATATGATATTGATATGATAAAACTTAAATTGAATAATTTAATTAAATGATAACAAAAAAATTGAGAAATAAATCAGTTTACTCTCACAAAAAGAGAAAGTAAGAAAAAAATAAATTTGTTTATTTTGCGTCAAATAAAATACGTGAAAATGTAAAAATATTTAATATGGAAAATTGTAACAAACATATTAGGCAGTAAGATTAATAATAATTAACTAGTAACAAAGTAATTAAATAATCAATTATATGTAAAAACTGTAATAAAGGAAACATTTAATAAAAAAATTAAGTTTCAAAATTATAATAAACATATTAAAATCTGTATTTATAATTCTAATAAAAAAACGAACGTGCAAAAAATATTACTTTTGCGAAAGTAATAATGTCGTATAATTCAATAAAAAACTATTCCTAAGAATTTTATTTGTATCTCTTCTAATAGGCACAAACCAAAAAGTTTCATAAGTTTTAGTGATTTTCAAGAGAAACCGAGACAGAGTGGAGAGAAAGAAAGGAAGAAAGAGCGAAAGAGATAACCGTTAATATCTTAATTATGAAGATTGTAGTTATTACGCGAGTATCATGCTACAAAAAAAGAATACTCGACATTTAATGCAGAAATTATTTTTTATAATTTGTTGAAAAAACACTTTTATAATATGTTTAAAATTACTGTCTTGTAAGATGAGGAAGATTTTCATTATCAAAATCAAGATCGGTTGCAACATAGAGAAAATACTGTTTATCCCATATTTTTATTTTTTCTTTATTACAGAATATTGGGATTGTTTGTTATTCATACTATTTTATCAAAAATAGTAGGGTCGCATAGAATTTCGAACTTAGCATAATAATGGATGGAGAACTGATGACAAAATCAAGTAGAGACAATATCACAATCATAAGGAAAATTATTGTTTCGTTCATTCAATCTAATGTACTGATAATAGTTGAGTATATTTACAATAGATATTACGTATTTGTAACTCATAATTATTTTTAAATTAAGACAGCATAATTTATAATTTTATATATATATTTGTTGTAACTATCAATATTATTTTATTATAATTTATTACACATCTCTATGTAACATAAATATACATGTATACGTATAAATAATTATGAATTACAATACAAATGCGTGATATCGTATACATAGTGTGTGTGTGTTTTAAGAATTAAATTTGTGAGGCTGTATTATGTAATAGCATACAACCAAATATGTATTATGTAGTGTACTGTATAGTGTACTATATAGTATATAAGTAATTTCCTAAACATTCGAACACCCTCGAAGAAGATTATTAAAATTTAATAGATATTATTAAATTTATAATACGTATTGTAAATATGTATCACAGAGTGATTCAAAACAAGTATTTGATATTGTCACAACAAATTCTGACACATTGTTTGAGAGGCATTCTGAGTAAAAAATGTATGAATATAAGTCCTACTTTCAATATTTACGTAATTATAAGTTTTGAAATTTTACTTTCGTAGTAAAATCACGTAATTGATAGGAAGTAATCTTTGAGAAATTAAAACAAAACAGGAGAATTTGCTAATATCATTTATTTACAGTTCAATTCTATAATAAACGTAATTTTACTATGATAACAGTA
>NW_017306091.1:2655045-2658909 GCF_001594115.1 Trachymyrmex septentrionalis | reverse complement strand
TATATATATATATATGTAAATATTGAGAATAAGATCTAAATTCTTATATTTCTTATTGAGACTGACTTTCCAAACAATCTGTCGAAGTTCGTTACACTCATTCTGAATCATCCTGTATATGAAATACTCCATAGCTTTGTACTATTCGGATTGGCGCATAAAGTGATATAACGTAGCGTGTCTTTTTATATTGATTGATTTGAATTTATTTCATGATGAGGATTGTTTCGTTTTCATCACTATTCATTTGAGTTGTATCCTTGGAGTCCTATCATTTCCTAAACATATCTTTCACGAAGTCGTTAGAAACCGATTACAGTAAACTTCTACAGTTCTATTCCTTCCTTCTCTCTTTCTCTCTCTCTCTCTCTCCCTCTCTCACTTTTCCCTCCCTCTCCTTCTTCCCTCTCCGTTCTCGCGCTTTTCTCTCCTCTTTCCTTCCTTCCCTGCTATTTCTCCCCTCCTCCTCACTATATTTATCTATCTCCCTCTTATACTCTTTTCCTTTCTTCCTCTGTCCACGATTAACTCCCACTATACCACCCATAACTACGCCCTGCATAAACATGATTGTAGCGCAATTTGCAAATTATCAAAGAACGATGTCTATGGATACTCTGTGCTAACCAAGAATTTAGGCAATTCTTCTCAATTAATCTCATATGACAATCAATCAAAGTGAGTATTTTTCTTGATCTTTTTTTTTTGCTGAAGCTCTCTGCTCAGGATTTTTAATTTGTCTCGTAATATATTTATATGCTTATATCTTGGCACAGCTTGACCCTTCGACACGATGATGCTTTGTGTGCTTCCTTCATTCTCTCTCTTGTATTCTATCTCTTGCTTCCTCTCTCTTTTCTCGAGAATATACCTTCGTTGATTTGAGGAAGTACTGACTTTCGTCGTGCGACTCGCGACGGTAATTACGCGAGGGAAACTGCCGTCGAAGGGTAACGCCCGTGCAGACGTCGCAGCCGGTTTGTCCCCGGGAGCCTGCAAGCTCCATAATCGCATGCTTCCCGGAGTCGACCTAAGTGGAAACGAGAGCGACCGGGCCCTGAGGCCCGGCGCCGTTCGGAGCACAAAGACGACGTCGTCTGATCGTCGAGTTTAGCTCTCGTTTCGTACGGACATTGGTAAAAATAACCACGGCAAAAGAGCGATTTCGCGCGAAAAGAGCGCTCGATTTCAAGAACACGACACTACTATCAACAACTATGCACGCCGGCCGGCCGCTGTGCACGTACTGAAGTACTGGACCCGAGCGCTGACAAGTAGAGAGAGAGAGAGAGAGAGGAGGGGGGAGGGAGGGAGAGAGAGAGAGAGAGAAAGAGAGAGACTCATTCGGTCGACGCTCGCGACCTCGGTCGTGCTCGGCTATCTTCGTATCCTGTGCTTTGGCCCTGTTCACCGCGCAGCCACGTTACTTCCCGGCGATCTCTCCCTCAGCCGCCCGACGTCGTCAATATACGACAAAGGCTTCCAACGAGAGAAGCTCTCACTACGCTGCGAGCTCTTGCCGCGAAAAGCTGGTGTGAACGACGTTCTGCCATTGCCGCGTAGAAAGGGAGGGAACCCGAGGAGCGCACGAGGAGAAAGGATCAATAACAGATCTCTCCCTACTCTCGTGAAACACGACGTAGGGTAAATGTGCGCGATGTACGCACGGCATTTACATATGGATAGACAGACAGGCGCACCCTGTCAACAGCTCATTTTCCTGGAGCAAATTTGCATGCTCCTTTTTGTTTTTGCAAGACAGGTGGAAACACAATTTATCTCACTGTCTTACGAGATTTTGCGAAATCACGTAAGAGCGACAGTAGTATAAATGACATTTAAAAAGATTTCAATTGTGAGCAGTGTTTTAAAGAATTTTTGTGAGAAATTTAGAAATTAAGTGCCGCGACATATTTTACATTCCTTTTGTAATTTCTAGGAATATATATATTCCTTTTGTAATATATATATATATAAAGAAATACAGAGCAGGGAGGGGGGGGGAGAGAGAGAGAGAGAGAAAGGGGGTAGGGGGAGGAACAAGAGGAGGAGATAAAAGCTTATGAATGTCTAAATAAAATCTTTTCGAGAAATCAACAAAATGTTTAAACAAGTATATCATATTTTGTTCACAATATAAGTTATGAATATATTACAAAAAATACACATTATACAAATAGTATATGGATTCATATGAGAATAGTTGATTCATTGTCGACGAGTTTCTGAATCAGCTTAAAAAAGCTTAGATCGCAAAACGATTAATTAGAAAAATGTGTCCTTTTTAAAAATATAATATTACCTATTTCTGTCTCTCATCTGTTCTTATCTGGTTATCTGTTCTTTCATATGTTTCAACTCATATGGTACTGATGTCATAGTTTAAGAAAGAATAGATTTATTTGTCAGTGTTTTCAGTTGACACATTAATTATTTTTGATCAATTTAATTAATTATATATATGATTTCTAGTAGAAGCTATTTACTGAGAAACTAATTTTTAATTCATTCTCACTTATCAATATCAATCGAAAAAGGTCACAAAGGTCATTTTTTTAGAAGGATCTTGGAGTCGCATCTGTTTTGTTTACCGAACGCAATTATTTTTCAGCACTTTATTTTTCTAATTGCAATTTACATAAATTTAATAATCCTTTTTCACGAAGATTTAAATAAAGTAATTTCAATTTTTGGAAAAAAATTTTTTTAATGATAGTCCTTTTTTTACATTGATGAAAGGTCAATGCCTATGACACGGCACGCTTAATCGGGTTTAATAACATCTGTAGTTATGAAATTGGCCAATTATAGCTGTTTCTCGAAAGAATAGAACGACTGTGATTGGTCAGTTTCATAAACCCGATTAAGGCCCGATTGCACCAACGTTAATTTTATTTTAAGCGAGGCTTAAAACTCTTTCTGTCTCTGTCTCTTTTTAGCTTTAAAACGAGACAGATAGAGTTTTAAGTCTCGCTTAAAGTCAAAGTGACATTAGTGCAACTGGGCCTAAGAATGTTATGTAAATGTAGTCTATATTATAATCTATTTTCCATGAGTCATATTAACATGTGTTATAACAATAAATCATTTATAATTATTAAGATTTCGTTATTACTACTTAAAACTTTAAGTAGTTTGTAGAATTGATATTCGTGATATTTTAGGAAGAATATCTACGTTAGTATTTTGCCTTCAATTTTATGTAAAATTTCATATTCATCGCGTTAAACGGAAAAGCAAAGTTAATGATTTATGATTAGAGATTATTTTGAATCTTTAACCATAAATATATAACCGAAAATTTCGTCGTCTAAGAACATGATAGCTAAAAGTTTCGTTTCCGTGATGTCATAATTAATGTAATTCCGCTAAGTATTCCGTAAGTAATAAGAGATTGGAAGACATTTCTATCTTTTTTTGTGATATAACTGTAGCAATTTCTCCATCACTGATAGTGTAAATTCGTAAAGTAGATAATTTGCGAATTAGACAATTGTTCGCTTAATGATTTTTATAAATAATTTTCGCACTTAAATTTGGCGGGATTTAAAGATTCTCGCGCATGCTCACAGACGAGCACCAATAGCATACGCGAGAAGCGAATTAAGAAAACAAGCCCGCGTCTTTTGTCTTCGTTAATTCTCAACAAGTCGTTCGGTTTTCAATTTTCGTTTTCATTCTAACAATTCGTTCTTCTAACCGATACATCATAACAGGTTATCAGTCCAGTGAACACGTAGTACTTGATAGATGAAGTGCAACGAATGTAACATAAAAGCACATGGCACGTGAGTTTAGTCATCAGAAAGATAGATATTTATCGTTATTCTCTGAATTCACGGCGGAATGAAAAATATTTCACAT
>NW_017306091.1:2617569-2654945 GCF_001594115.1 Trachymyrmex septentrionalis | reverse complement strand
GCACATGGCACGTGAGTTTAGTCATCAGAAAGATAGATATTTATCGTTCTCTGAATTCACGGCGGAATGAAAAATATTTCACATTTTTTTTATATATTTGAATGATATGATTGATGAAATATCGATGCGAAATGTTATAAAGTGATAATGGAAAGAAATATGAGGAAATTCCGTGATGCTCGTCGTGTGCGACTTGCGAAATACAGCGGAATCGAAAGATCAGAAGCCGGTCGAGAAGTGCACAATATCAGATATATAAATCTGTTTTATATTCCTGCACTAAACTGCGTTAGAATTCTCTTTCTCGCTTTCGCCAAATATCAAGCATACATCTATCTTATTTTAAGTTTCAAAAGTGTATACTAGTTCAGCCACAGAAAAGAGACCTTATATTTGTTCGTGTTGCTTGAAATTCTGAAAAAACTTTTCGCACTTAAAATGAGATAAATATATATTCTGGCGTTGAAGAGAGAGAAAGCGAAGATGCAAAAAGTGCAAAACAATACGCGAATAGACTTGATCCGAAAAAATGTGAAGACGCTGATATTGTTTACTGTGAAACTCGAGCAAATGCAATTATTGTTATATCGAATGATATATTAAAATCAAAGAAATCTATCAAAAAACGGGTACCATGAGCACTGTTATTGCTTCCTGATGTCAGGAAAAGGAAAGTCATGAAAATTTATTTAATGACAAAGACTTTTTTTTTAATTTACATGTTTAAACTTAGCATTATAATATCTCTGTTCACGAAACGGAAAATTAAAAATACTTTCCTTATACAATTTATAACTACCTATTGAGACTATCAATTGAGACTAGTTAAAACTAAATTGGTTTAGCCGTTACTGAAATATAAAAATGTTAAAACCACTTATCTCGTGTAAATATATACGTATTATAATTATATTAATTAATTATATTAATTATATCTCGCTGTGCCATTTTACGTTAATTTTGTTATGCATGAATTTAGCGCGAGACATTACTATGTCTTATGACGCTTATATTTTGATGCTTAATATATATTTCAAGAAGAAATAAATTTGTGTTGGATTATTTAGCCTTATGATTAGGATAAGATATCACGGCGATTTTTCTTTGAATATAAGCTTTATATTGATTATAGAAACTTCCAAAAATAATAAATATTTAAACAAATATAACATTTTCAAAAAATTTAACGCACAATTGTCCTTTATTTTGATTTATGCTATATTTCCAAAATTCATCAAAATGGATAGGAGAAGTCATTTACAAGCCTCTTTGTTAATTTTTCTTAGAATTTTTTGCTCATTATGACAAGTGTTAACTTTCTCTAAATCTTAAATCTTTCTTTTTTTTAATATTTCATATATACACATATAAGTACATGAACAAACAATTCATTCATCACATTCGATTTCTCCAAGTTGGGTTATTCGTCAAAAACCGAAATTGTAAACATATATGCATGTAACATTTTTCAAGCAGGTTTAGATAAAAATATCTTTAAACATGAATGTAAAATAGGTATCTGCGGATGTATATTTTTGGGTGTTTGTGCTGCATGATATTTAAACGACTCACCGAGTAGGAATTGATTTCGTCATACATGATTACCCAGTGGCGGGTGTCACGATGGCCCCCGAAAGACAAACACGTGGAGTACGGAATCATAGTGGCGAGAAAGAGTAAGGAGGGGTGAGAAGGGGAGGAAAGGAAGAGAGGAAGAGAAAGAGAGAGGGTAAGGACTGCTTTCACCGCTGTTGCTGCGGTGATGATAAGCGTCGATGGTCGGGATCGTAACGTTGAACTTCTCTGGTAATCTCGCTAGCAACGACGACAGTAACGATGACAGCAGTAGTAGCGATAGTAGCGGCGTCAACAAAGACGACAATGATGACGCTGATGACGACGACAACGGTATAACAATGTCTACCATGAACGGCGCTCGCACCGGACTAGGGAGAAGAATTTATGAAAGAAAACAACGATGGGACGCGACACCGGCGACAGCGGGCGGCCACGAGACCTCAACGCAACCAGAAAATCGCGACCCCTCATTGGCCGTAGCGCCGTACAATTGTTATATAGCCGCTTGATGGTCGACGCGCGCAAACGCGTTCTGAAGATCAATGAGAGTTAATGCCGAAGACCGAAGACGCGCGACGAATATGGCGTGGCGCGTCCAGAACAATTTCATATTTGAACAAACAGGAATAAACGGGAATTAAATGATTATGAGAATGCATTTGTTACTCGCTAACGTCGATTGACAAGAAACCCGAATTTGATTTTAACAAAAAATATAAAAATTTTTTGATTAATAATACATAAATATACGGTAGTTAATGTAAATTTTACTTTATTTAAAAAAAACTCGGAAAAATTTGATATATTTATGTATATAATTACTTAGCAAAATTTTAATAATCAGAAATTTCAAAGTACTTTTCGGTAGAGATATAATGAATAAGAAGTCAGTGCTTTTTGCGCTGATTAGATTATACTTTTAGATCTAGAAAAATAGTCCTGTCTCAACAAAGTAAATTTCTAACAATTGCAAAGTAAACTGTTAAATGCGGCCAATATTGGCGAATTTAACAATTACACACAAACAGATAATATAATCTATCCGATCGAAGCTATATACATAAAGGGAACAATTATAAATTTCAAATAGAATGATATTAATGACACCTCTATGTTGTACAATACATTACGATACTTATAAAATAAAAAAAATCATTAATTGTTAATACAAGTATCATTATTAATCATATAAATAATAATTTTTGTGTAAAATATTTGTGCACTTTAAAAAGTTATAAATTTATATCTAAAACTTTATCTATACTTGATGAAGTTCATCAAATTCTATAACATAGCAATATAACATAGATGAGCTTTTAGTCTATTTTTTAAATGTTTACATTATGTTAAAATTAAAATATGTATGTACCATATAAGCTAACTAGCAAGTAGATATTTATCGACAATTGACGTCAAATATCATCATACGTAAATGTTATTTCGACGTCAGAATAGCGACAAATGACGTTAGCTTACTAATTGGGAACAGTATTGTGTAAATTATAGTGAATTTGATTGGATGCACTTAGTGCGCATTGATGCATGTTAAAGCCGTCGTACACAAATTGATGTAAAAATACATCAATTAATATAAATTACAAATATCAAAACAGATTGAAACATAAAATCCTCAATGTATTTTTTATACTGTTAAGTAAAATCTGTATTTTATAATTCTAAATATTTGCATTTTATCTCACCTACGAGATACTATTAAAGACCGTCAACCCTGGGCAAATTTTCGGCGGTATAAAAAAAGCCCCAAGGGCTCGGAGGTAATTGAAGAATGCTGACATTATTGACAATTGATAGAAATTTGCTATTATTAACATAAATATTTGTTTATCATACATTATTAAATTCATGATTTTTTTATTACATAAATGTTCCATAAATAAATATGCATACTTGTAAAGCTGCAATATCCTATATATTGTAGAAAAATTACAATTTTTTTCTCTGCAGTTATCATCTCTGTTGATAATCAAAACTTTGACGATAACACTGAAATCACAATTTTAAAGAAAAGTCAAGTATTATTAAATTCTAAATGCATAAATATTAAACTAATCTATTATACTAATAAATCATAAAATAAGTACAATATTATCAGTTTTTAACTCTTAATCACTTCAATATTCACAAGGACGCGAACCATAAGGATGTCGGTCTTTAATAGTATCTTGTCGGTGCTTTTACACAGATCAAGTTGATGCACAACTTTAGCTTTATTTAATTTAGTCATAACTTCATTTAGTCATAACTTCAGCTCTCTCTGCGTTCAATTTGGACGCTCATGGCCCATGCTATAAATGCTCATAATCATCATTCATTAAATGCAAAGGATAAAAGCACTGATAGCATTCAAATTGGAGACTTGTTGACACCTCTTTAGAGAGCCTTTACTCAAAATTAATCTCTTTTTGCCGAGCCTTAATTCTAAGCTTCTTTAAAAATAATTGTTTTATACAATTCTGAAAACGATACTACATGTCGATTATACATATTATAAATATAATGCAATTTTTTCTGTATTTTGACGGTAAAAATATGAATTTATATAATATGAGTTTACACTTATTCTGAGTAGTGTCTCCATAATTGCTGCCTGACTCGCTGCTGTGATGGAATTTCAGTCCCGAGACTCCTAAGCAACACAGCAGGTTTGTTCGCGTAGCATGCTCCAATATGTTACTATTTTCTCCAACCATAACTCCTATTTACTCAAACGCGTTTATTATAGAGACGTTAGAGTGAATAGGAGTTATATGATAGGAACATATTGGAGTACGCGACGCGACTAAACCTAGCGTTTGTTAGCCTTCCCCCCCCCCCCCCCCCCCCCCCCCTCCCCGCCCCGACTTTCCTCCAAGTGAGCGAAACAGCGAAAGAATGCGCTACAGCAAAAGAATTTTCTCGTCTTCGCTGTTCATTATTAGGAGAAAGCAGAAAAAAATAGAGGGGGATTGAGACGCTGTTTTAAACCAGACGTGCATCGGAGTCCAGATAGGAACGATTTCCCTCTTTTACTCGCTCTGTCCTTCTCGTTTTCAACGTTCTCGCCTTCATCAAAAGCGAGAGAGAGAGGGAAATGCTGACGTCAATGGCGTCACTGGTGTTCATTGCTCGGGCCCAAAATCCTAATAGAGCACTTCGTGGCTGTTGCTTGCCGAGGCGTTATGACGCTACCTTGGTTAACCTACAAAAAGGTTTGCTGAAAGAGAACGAAACGGAAGAGAAAATTAAGTGATGGTGAAAAAATTGTGAATATAAACTGAGAATGATATGCATGTGTCTTTTCACATCAAAAAGTGAATTTTTCTTGATAATTGTAACTACGTATTAATATATTATATATATATACATATCTCTTACTGCGACATTTTATCTAACATTGTTATAAATACGATGGGAGGTGGAGATTTAGTAAGTGTAAATGCGTTATAATTAAGTGTGTTATAATCAAGATTATAAAATAATACCAAGCGTGAAATTTGCCGTATTTTCTAATACATATGTAAATTTTCATAGAATTTGAAAAAGTCATGGCATCCATCTACCATGAAGAACATTGAGAAAGTAAGGAAGGCAGAGCAGCAAAATGATCAAGAGAATAAGCGGATAGCAGAGTTGAAAAAGGAAATTGAAATGGAGAAAGATTTGGAAGACATAAAAAAATATGCTGTAGAACAAGGTGTAATAGAGAAAAAGGACGATATGAAATTAGACTGGATGTATAAAGGACCAAATCAAATGGTTAACAGAGAGGAGTATTTGCTGGGAAGACCTGTTGACAAGGCTTTTGAACAAATGCAACAGGCGGAAAAAGATTCAGAAATGAATAGAATGCCAAAAAATCATGTTGAATATGGTAAGTTTATAAACATGTTTATTCAGTAGAGGATAATTTATGTTAAAAGGAAATTTTTTTTGTACGGAGTTCTATTTTCAAAAAAATTGATTTGGAAAATTTATTAGAAACACATAGAATTAAATACAACTTAGTTTTTAGATGTATTTATGATCCTCATATTTTCTTAGAGAAAGTAGAGAATAAACTTGAAAATTTTAAAACTTTATTCCTAAATATTTCCTTAATTTATAACTGTCAGAATTCTACATATTAGTTTCTAAAATTTTCTTGCGACGTATACTTGAGAACTCCTAAGTAAAGCACAAATGAGTCGGCTACCTGCTTTTTCTACTATTGTTGACCAATGTCTTTTCTTATTGAATCCTATTCTATTGAAGCCGATCCTATTCTTACATTTATGAATGTGTTTCTGGGCAAGGACAGCTGGAGAAAAAATTTCACTGAAATTATCCGACGTTTTGGAGCACGAAATTTCACCATTTTAGAAAAATTTTAGTTTAATTTCAGCGATTTTTTAGTATGTTAATTGAAAAATTCACTTTCAGTGAAATTTCAGTAAATTTTCAGTAATTTCGCTGAAATGTTCCTGAACGTGGAATAATTTTATTTTTACTGGAATAATAAAGAATATATGGTCACCGTAATACTAAAAATTACATATATTGATAGATGTTGTTAAGGTCACAATCCTGTGACCTTTAACAAATTTTAGTCGTCGCTTGTTAAAAGTTATTAACAAAAAATTTTTTAATTAATTTGTTATTTCTGCTACATGCAATTTGGAACTACTTCATACTCTTCCCTGTTTATGTAATGACTTCCTATGCGAAACAAAGTTTACCCTACACTTCTCCCTCACCCCCCCCCCCCCATCTAGTAGCGTACGATTTTCCATGAAAAGCGACGAAAGAGAATGCTAAAACTTGCCTAACGCGTTGCAGACGAAAAACAAGTGTCGTTCGAAAGGTCTCGATGAATAGAACGAAGGGTACAATGGGTAGAAAGTGTGTCCTTCACGAAGTTATCACAAAAATTCAGAGAGAGAGAGTCAGTCAAATCAATGTTAATTCCCTTGCAATATATCCAAATAAATTATATTAATGTAATATATTGCAAAGCATTCAACAAGAGTTCAACATTATTATACTTAGATATATAGACTATATGTATAAAAAATAAAAGTAAAAATAAAAATAAAAAATAAAATGAAGTCGGGTCTTTGTCAGAGCTTTCAATCATGCAGAGGTCGCAAAAAGATCTGATAACTTTTTATTTACAAAAGAACGTTTGATGACCCATATGAAGGACGAACAAATTTTCAATGGCCTTTGTGCCTATTGAAAACTTCGATCTATTCATTAAGACCTTTTGAATGACATTTGTTTTGATTTGCGATGCGTTAGAAAATTTTCCATAGAAATTTTTACATCTTCCTTTGTTAATAATTAAGTCGCTTTGTATGAAAAATCGAACGCTCCTAAGCAGATGTATCGAGTATATCTCGCTTTATCCCATTTTGATATATAAAAAATATAAATTATATATCAGAGTATATATGTAGAATATATAGTCAAATATACATACTTTATATTAAAAAATTATGTTCTATAAGAATTATTTTGTTAATAACTTTTTAAAGAATTATAAGCGACGGTTAAAACTTGTTGGAGGTCACTCAGGATTATGATCTTAATCAACATATATCAAGATCAAGATCATCGAGCTGAGTCCCCTGTACTACACAATTACATCTCATCCTATAATACATTTCACAAAATTTTCAAGTTAAAATAGCAAGAAAGTTCCTAAAAATTAAGTTATAAAATTTGCCATTTTTCATTCCAAGCATTGATTTTGCGAGATTTTCTTATTAGAAAATTTGAATTATTGAATATTGAGATATTTTCTGTATATGTGCGTGCACTACTTGTATGTATATACATAGATAAGTTAGATGTTATATTTTATATCTTTTATTTATTAGAATGCATTCCACCATCACTGCGATTTTTCTCTGGTAATGAACAAGTCGATTTGGCTAGAAAAATGCAAGAAGATCCTTTATATTCCATAAAGAAGAAAGAAATGGAAACTAGGAATCAGCTTTTGAAAAATCCAGTTAAATTAAAACAACTCAAGGAATTAGTAAGTGAATGCTGATATATTTTCTTTATTATATTTTATTTATTTATGTATATTCTTATATTTTATTTTTTGTGAATTTATAATTATTATGTGTGTATAATTTATAGCTCGAGGAATCATCCACAAATAAAAGTGAAAAGAAGAAAAAGAGGTTGAAGCAGAGTGATAGTAGCGAGGACGAGGCTAAGTTGGATGTTTTATTAGCCACTAAGTATAAAGAATTGAAAGATATTAGTGAAAAATATTTGCTAAAATCGATGAAGAAAATAAAACATAAGCGAACGAAAAAGTCAAAGAAGCATCATGATTCTGACAGCGAAACAGATAGTAGCAATGATGACACTTCTATTAAAAAAAGACGACACAAACAAAAAAAGCAAAAGAAGAGTAAAAGTGATAGTGATGACAATACTGGTAATAATAGCAAAAACATCACTAAACGTGAGACGGAATATGATAGGAAATATTCGAGAAACGATACAAAATTAGATGATACCAAGAAACAAGATAGGAAAAGAAAATTAAGTGAAGATAGAAACTCAAAGTACGAAAGAAGTCAAAAGCATGGAGAAGAAGATAATAAGAACAAACGACAACGATATGATAGCAAACAAAGAGATGACTCAAGAAATAAATACAATGATAAAAGAAGATACTCAATAGAGAAGGAAACAACAGTGAGTGAGAAAGCTTTTAATTTTTAATGATGCGGTATAAATTTTATGAATAAGCTAATTAAAATATAGTTTAAAACATATTAAAATATATTATTTTTGTATACAATTTTAAGGAAAGAAGAAATATGATTTTTTAATACAAATTTGATGAAAACATCTTATTTATAATAATCTAAAGTAAAATTTTTAATTTAAATATTCTATTTTATAGATGTCTAATAGTGGAAGAAAATCAGCCATTAAATCTACCTCCAATATCGATCACACTAAATTTAAGGATAGAAAAGAAGAAAAATACAGACCGAAAACAAGACCAAGTCTTACTGAAGAGGAAAAGGAACAGCGGCGAAAAGAGATGATGGCAAACGCAATGTGGCGTGATAAAGAAAGAGAGAAAAACGTGAAAATGTATCGCGAACAAGAGAAGAAAGAAGAACAAAATATTACATTGAATAATAAGGATTTTATCAGGTATATTATTAAATACATTTCGCATGTAATAAATATATTTTAAATGTACATCTTTGTATAAATTTTTTTAAATGAATTAAAATTAATTAAAATTGTATGCTTGTTGCAGAAAACAATTAGTCATCGCAACAGAAGTGGGTACCGTCGCGTCTAGGATCAAAGCTAACCTTAACAATATACAACGTTCCGGACGAGCAATGGACACAAATTTCGCCAAAAGATGATTTTAACTCCAATTATACATATATTTTGTACAGTTACATAGTACTAGTAAGTTTTTATGTAAAAATTTGACATAAATGTAAAAATATATTTAATTAAAATATATTATTTTTTTATTATTACATTATCTGTGTTATTATTATTATTATTATTATTATTATTATTATTGTTATTATTATATTTGAAGGAATAGGAGCTTTGCATTAAATCTTCGCCAAAATATTATATCGTTGCTGTATATAAACATGATTATATATATATATATATATACAAAGCGATATATTACACGCATGTACAATATTTTTTTACTAACATTAAATGATCTCTCAAGTCTAGTTTCGATAATATCTGATTTGTCTCGTTACGTAATTTTACACATTTCTCGAGGCGATTCGAGGACATCACTGGGATCCACAATAGTTGTCACGCAGCCACCAGTAAGAACATTGTTGACTATGGCTCTAGCAAGATATCCCGCGGTCATTGAATAGTGCGCAGAGAAGAACGACGATTTGTCATCGACATTTGATAAATTGTGATCCTGTGAACATATAATACATGTACAAGTTTTTTAGAAGATTACCTTTACAATATCATATGTATTACCTTACAATACATGATAAAACTATCTTCCACGAGCTGATTCAGATCTAGTTGTTTCTGGAAACTTAATTCTGGATTTCGAAGTAGAATAGTTGATATAATACTTAAAAGCTGTAATCATAAAATTAAAATAAACTATTATTTTTCTTTATATCTATATAATGTAAATTCGACAATAACTAGATTTTTTAATGTTTTTGTTTTACATGATATATGTATGTATTAAAAAATAAAAATTATAAAACGTATAAAAAATATATATTGAAAAATATACAAAAAAAATCAAAAAATATAAAGAAGTAAAAAATTATAAAACAAGAAAAAAGTAAAAAAAAAGTAAAAAATCAAAAAGGAGCTACAAACTTTCTACGTCCACGTCGTTAGCTCTTAGCGGTAACGTTAAAGGAAAGTTCTAAGTATATACATTTATATTCATATTATTAGGCCCTTAGGGCAATATTGACAACATAAATGAATATAAACATATAGTGCAAAATACACTATTTTTGAGAAAATAAACATTTTTTATATTTGTATGTTCCTTGCCGGGAAAGCCACTTTTGTGACTCTGCATACATTTTGAAATTTTACGCCATGTGTGTGTGTTACTTATGCAGAAAAATTTTTGAGAAAAAAGCATTTTTAATGAAAAAATGCCAGCAGTCTAAAAGTTAATATAATGCTGCTTAATTGTGCTCTATTATATTTTCAACACGTTTTATATATAGAAGTAGTAAAAAGCAAAAAAATATATATAAAAATTGATTACTTCAATTATGATCTGGCGATATTCTGGCAATTGTATGTGATGCAACAAGGATTCTACGAGTAGAGCAAATGTAAGTTCAGAACGAGTCATGCTGGATAATGTGGTTTGTTGAGGAAGTTCCCGTTCGTTCACTACGATACCACCAGGACAGCGCATCAAGACTTCCCATACTTGATTGTAGAAGTGTGCCGGCACTCTACACAAGCAACCTTCGATTTTTCGACGACCGAGCACTGTTAGGCTATAGATAGATATATTAATCAATATTGAATATATTCAAAAATAATGGCTAATTTTATTAATCATCATACTTTTCTTCATGAGCCCATTCTTTTACTGTCAATACTTTAATAAGAAATTGTCGGACTTCATAAGGACTATAATTTTCAATCGGCTTGGTATTTTTCACAAACATCTGCAAGTAAAGTTTCATTGCTTCCAGGACCCACCTAAACATTCAAATATTGATTAAGTGTTTTCGTACAGTAACAATTAAAAAGTATTGTTAAAAAACTATATTCTACCCGATGCGTATTTTTAATATGCCTTTGAACATCTCTGGATTAGTGCCGATAAGTCTACCGCAATATAATAGGATCTCTTGTTGGAGCACAGCCTGTAC
Organism: Trachymyrmex septentrionalis; assembly: GCF_001594115.1. NCBI lineage: Eukaryota > Metazoa > Arthropoda > Insecta > Hymenoptera > Formicidae > Trachymyrmex > Trachymyrmex septentrionalis. The sequence goes on along the minus strand of NW_017306091.1, from coordinate 2,643,984 downwards.
CACATTGTGCGGTTGTATTGTGGAATACATTACTGATTGTATTTCCGTTGGCGTCATAGGTTTGTCAAATACCGTTTCTTTCTGTCCAATCACTCCCACCGCGATCTAACCATTAATAATATACTTTAGAGTTAAAATTCAAATTTAGAATCTATATTTTAATACCTGTTTTCCTTTGACTAGTACACCCGTGATAAAAGGACTGATACTGTCTACTGTGTGGTGTAATAGACTGCTACAATAACGTACGACCATCCAGAACCTTAAAGATCCAGCTTGTTGATATAATGATCTCAAATTGTCACGAACTGAAAAATAAAAAATATACAGATCGATGTATATCCAAAATGATAAATGAAAGGTAAAGTCTACAAATAATAAAGAAGAAAAATACCTGTCACTCCATTGATTTCGTAATTAATTCCTTCTCGTTTTATCAGAATACCATACAATTGGCATTTGGCGTACAAGCCAATGCTATTACGAAGTTCGTTTAATATGTTGCCAAGAGATTCATTTGACATATACTGGAAATATAGAATATCGATTACCAATTGCTTTCAATTTATTAGAAATTTAAGTTTTTAACATGATTTCATACAGAATAGTCCTTAAAGCTTTCAGAATAAGCGATGGCCTTTGGAACATCCGTGAGACTCTGGTAACCAATATAATCGTGCTGCAATTGTTTAAACTGTGTCAAGTCCAGATCTGTTTCCATACTATTTACGAAGTCCAAGTGCTCTGTATACAATTAACATGAATGTTATCATCATGTATAATGGTGCATGAAAAAGTAGCCCAATCTTAAAAGAAGTGATTCAATTTTATCTTTTTTTTTATGAATCAAAAGATAAATATTATTATTAATTATATAATATTTATTATATCTTAATATTATGAAAAAATGTCAATATATATTAAAAAATGCATCATTTGAAAAATTATGCTAAATTTTAATATAAAACATAACATTAAAATCAAGCCAGTTTTTTTATACACTATTTGATTTATATAGATATTAATCTTATATGAAATATTACCGATGCAAGAAGATGAGATCAAATTTTGCAACCGGCCGATACGTACTTTCGTCTTATCACAATAGCCTTTTTTTAACATCGCAAAGAGGTCTAACATCTTTTTAAATTGTGGATCACTAAACAAATTTTTGTTAAGGTAAGTTAATTCTTGCAACCTATTCATAAATGTGTTCATAAAAACTTACCGCATGTGCTCTTCTCGTATCAAAAGACATACAGTGGGTCGACCAGAAAGACGCCAGTACTTGCCCACAAATTGCAATTCCGTTTTGATATCATCGATCAGTAGAGCCATGTCTCTGTACAAATAAAACTCAGAGACTTCGAAGATCAAAGGATAACACAGTACTGTCATACCACAGACTCTGTACACCTATATATGAGAAAGAATTCGTCTGCCTTATTATTTTATATATTACATGATAAATATATCATTGTATATACAAGCTTTCTATTTTTTTTAAAGGAAGAATATAAAATCACACATACTTTACTTGTACCTAAAGATCCTATAGGCCGTGCTGGTCGCCCCTGAAGATTCAACTTCTTGTTTACTCCTAACTTTTGATAAACCTTCACTAGCTGAGTGGACGACAGAATCTGAACGGGCTCGACTTCATGCGGCGTTTGTGTCTGAATGCCATATGTGGCCATCATGGCTTGCAATCGCATAGATTCTGCGATTAGAACTATTTGTACTACTAGGTCGGTATGAGTGCCCTGACATAAATATAACAGTGCTCATAAATTACATGCAGCATGAGGATATTTAGTCATATAAATAAAAATAGCAGTCATTTTTTGAAATTTTAACTAGCGTATATATAATTGTGTAAATTCGTGACAAGCTTAAGAAGCCTATGAAGTAAATAATAAATTGCAAATGAAAAACACGTGTTAGATTTTCTACAATATTACATGCTAAGATTATAATACGTTGCAAAACTTCATAAATAAAATCATTAAAAGTCAGAAATAAATGCACGTTATTACATACACTGTACTATCATATTAGCAGGCATACACTTTATATTACTTACAATAGTAGGCTTTGCCTGTGTAAATAAAGAAAGAAAAATATAAAAAAATTATTAATTTTTATTATTATTTATTAATTTTTATAATTATGAATTACAAAAATTAATTAAATTTAAAACAATTAAATATCTCTCTAAATTATTGTGAGACAGTACACACAATTTATATTAAAAAGTTAACATAATGTATCGCTTAATTTAAGGACAAAGGTCTAGTGAAATAAATTTATATTTTTGAATCTAGTGAGATAAATATTTTTGGGGGATTTGATACGATTATACTCAAATCAAGCAAAGTAATAGATTAATACATGTATTTATTTAAAATATAGAACTTATACATATTTGAAATATAATTTTTTTCTCGTTTACCTGGAAAGCAGAATATCTTCCTGCTCGCCTCGGACGATTATACGATGGAAGATATCGACGAACAGGATCTAATTCGTTGATGTGCAGAAGACCAGCAGTGAGTAGCTGTGCAATTACAAACATAGCTTGATTCCATAAATATATTGGTGTAACATCGTCCATAAATTTAGGGCCTCTCCCTTCATCACTGGGTAGCCGATAAGCACTGCACGGCTCGTTCCTTTCAGTTTCCAAATTTTCCACGGGTACATAATAGCACATAGGAACAATCGGATCTATACTAGGCAAAACAAATTTTATTTATGTGACTCCTAGTTATACGTATAATCGAAGATTTAAGACATTATTTGTATTATAGGCATTGCTTGAATAAAACTAGAGATATTATTTAAATATTCAAGAACCTCCATTCAAATCCTTTTGCACTCTTGCTTTCAATAAATTTTGATATTCTTCCACTTGTTCCTGTAGACTCTTGAATACACCATCTATTATCATAAAAATGTAAAACAATGGCCATTCGCATTCGATATTGTCGAAATCCTGTTGAAACAAGTCATCAGTTACTGTATTAAAATTCGTAGTTCTTATCTGCGACGAATGTTATAAATTTTAGGACCTTTATCTCCCCAGATTTGTAATATCGTCGCTGTTTGTCCTCCAATACAGTTTTATAACCGTCTCTTCCGAAACGTTTAAAACCATAATTGCCTTTTAGCCTGCGGACTATGCTCGCTTTTGTTTCATTGTACAATACTTCTTCATGAGTTGCAAAGGCAGGAAAGGATATTGTTGGCAGCAAGGCCGCGTCTACACTCTAGAAATTACATATCTCTTATCAAAATTGGTCCGAGTATTTTATACAATTGAGATTGCTTACTTTCGAACTGGATTCTCTTGGAAGCATTGTTTCGAAAATACTACGATTGCGATTGTGAGCATCAATATCAACGTATATCACAGACCAAGATGCACCTTTTTCACCAAATAAATTACAGCCATTAATTGCCTCTAATGCGCTCTTGGCGATTCCAATGGAGCTGGCGTGAATCTCAGGTGTTCCATCGTTATATCGACTTCCACGTTCCCACATACCGTAATCTGGTGTACGATACGCTCTTTCAACATAATATACCAGATTTTGCACAAAAGCCACTTCGTCTTGCGTATATATAATTTGTAGCCCAGAGGAAATCATTTGCACTAAGAATATTAAGTAAAGAGATACGATGTCTATCTACATTGAACAGAATAAATATGTGCCATAATTAAGAAAATATTTCAATTGTTATATAATAATACTGAAAACACCATACTAATTATGTCCTATTTTACTATAATATGTTTAAGCGAATATAAATTATTATACATATTTCCTGTATCATTGAAATTATTAGTGCTTTACAGAAATATGTAATATTATTATTGCTTACTTGTAAATGATGGTAATCAATATCCTTGTAGATTTCATCGCCAGTATCCAAATGAAACTTGCAGTGTAAAGCATAACGGTCGCATTGATTTTTCTTAAAAAGTTCTATTCTGGAAGACTGTTTTATCCAACATTCTAAGATACCTCGCATGCACTTTATTGTGGACTGTCCTAGCTCATATGATTTTCCACGATCATCATCTATACGTCTATATGCTTGATACAAACTCCATATGGCAGCTGCGCAATATATACTTTCGCGTACACTGCCAACCTTCCGATCGCTTGAAATCTGTGGGAACAGGCCAGTTATGCAGCTCTGATAGCGCAGTAATTGTCTCTTAACGATTCCATAATATATGTCCAATTGTTTAACAGTGTCCTCGTAATTAGATATCTTGAGAAACATTTCAGCGTCAATATCTATCACACTGCCTTGTCGTATATTTCTGATCTGTGTAATTCTACAACATAAGGAAAAATAAACTTTATTAAAAATCTTTTGCATCGACCATTTCTTTCAATATAACAAATCTCACAGACCTCTTCGTAGCATTCAACGGTGTTGAAGTAGCCATTTTATTCAAAATGTGTACAAGCTATTTTTGATTTAATATACCTACAAACAAGTTCTCACGTGTATATAGATATATTTCGAAATTTACTGCAGTACTACAAATCTATAGTTACATATGCTATAAATTCTCAATATTATCATGCAATACATTTGAGAATTCAGTTTATTATCAACAGTTATATCTATGCATTCTATCTCAATAAAGTAGAATATCATATTTCATGTGTAACACCTGAATAATCAACAGTTCATTCTTCTTGTCAAATTCAGCTTGATGTCCTTCAGTGGTCCTTGAGTTCTTTTTTCATTAAAAGCCGGCCTTTTTTATTGGAGCAAAAAATACATAACACAGAATGACCTTCGAGGGGTCGCAAAATCAGCTGTGATGCTGTGATCAGCTGATGCAGCTAGGCTGCGTTCAGAAGCCACTCAGATAGCATTTAAGTCCGATATATATTAGAGTCCCTCTAATCTACATAAAAGGAGACGTAAGCAAATCGACCAATCACAGTCGAGCGTTTTAAAACGTGAGATCGCAAATTTTGATTGTGATCGGGCTTAAATACAGAACGCAGATCGCAGATCGCAAACTTGTTGCAGTCAATTCAATGTATCAGTTTAAAAAATGACGCTTCGAGATTGGCTTACAATTTCATACACTATACAGCGAAGCTTCGCTGATGAAAACCCGGAAACTTCCCACTCCGACAAATCGTAGCGATGCCGATGCGTAGTAGACTCCGACGCGTAGCCACGTGTGTTTCACTCAAGGTTCTGCCTCGTGAAGCCAATATTAAATTGTAATCTAATCGATGTCACGATTAGACTATTATGACGAAGTAGAAATCGAAGATTTCGAGTACGACGAGGACGAGGAAGTTTATTACTATCCCTGTCCATGTGGTGATCAATTCCAAATATCTCTTTCCGACCTGGCCGCCGGCGAAGAAGAAGTTACATGTCCCTCGTGTTCCCTTGTGATCAAGGTGATTTACGATAGGGAGGTCTTTCGTATTAAGCAAGAAGAGCTTGAAAAGAAAAGCGATAAAAAAGAGTTAGCAACTCAACAAGTTTAAGGTAAAAAAAGTTATTCCGAAAATTTTCTGAGATAGGTTAGGATTGTGCTAGAAAAATATAATTTTACATCAAAATAAACAAAAATTTCAATACACGAAACTATGATCCACTGATTGCTTTGAAAGTTATAGAGACAGATATTTGTCTAGATGAGTGTTTATTTTTGTGTCCTATGTTCTCTTGTTATCTTTGATTTCTTTGTACTTAGTTAACAGAGTGTTGCTAAATACGATTGTCGCTTTCTTACTTTCATATCGTTTAAGCAATTAAATATTAATAATGTAAGTTTTAGTAATTTCGCGTTAAATTTTACTAATTTTTATCTAATTTGGCTATTAAAATTTTATATAACTTTTGATGATTTTTATTTTATTTATCCATTTTATTTTCTTATTGTTAAAGGAAATTTTGATTTTTGAATCAAAACATATATTTGTAAAATTATTTGATTATTGAATATAAATTGTAACCTAATTTATGAATTTCCTTATATAACTTTCTTAAAAATATTGCATGATCCTTAACTTTAATATCTGAATAATTTATTAAAACATTGTTTTATCAATTAATACATTATATCAGGTCATCGGACGAAAAAGATAGCAATATCGAGAACAAAATGACAGGACGTAGAGGACGATGGCATGGCAGTAGAGGAAGATCTGCTATGCCCTTTTCCATAGAACAGTTTATCTCTAAAGGAGAAACACTACCAACACCAGTTTCGCAACCATCTTCAAGTTATCCTCCGTTGGAGCGCAAACCTCCACCTATTCAAATAACCAGCGAGATGGAGTATCTAGTGGGATTGAAAAGGCATTTCACTGAATATATGCGAGAGTCACCATATTATGTGAAAGCTCCTGTTGTAAATGAAGATATTGAACGATACAGCGATGCTTTTAAAGAAGATTTCACAGACAATGATGAATCGAAATATGAGAAGTACCATGATTGGAGCTTAATGCCTGAGGAATTAAAAGCGGTGAGAAAACGAAAACCCCGGCAGCATACAGGAAATAGGAAGAAAAAGGACATGGATATTATGAAAAAGTTGTCAGAATTGGAGAAAAAAGAAAATATGCAAGAAGAGGAAGATAAAGAAGAAGGGAATGAAGAGGAGAATGGTGAAGAAAAGGAAGATGGTGCAAGGGAGGAGGAGCAAGATGAGATGGATATTGGGACTGATTATACAATTGAACACACTGATAATGGCGAAATTGAAACCGATGATGAAACTGACGACGTGTCTTTTGTTACATAAATACTTGTATGTTTCAGTAAAATTTTTTTTTATATCTTGCTCTTTTATCTGTCAGACATTTTCAAAGCTTTAATCACAAGTAGAGTTGAAAAGGCATTTCACCGAGTATACTATATGTAAGAGTCGAATGTAAATATGTCGTCAAATTATGTGAAAACTGCTGTTGAAAATGAAGATATTAAACAATATTTTTAAAGACGATTTCACAGAAAATGATGAATCAAAAGATAAGGGCGCCGAGAAACTGAAAACCCTTTTACTGCAAATTTACCGTGGTTACTGCAAATTCACTTAAATTACGTAAGATTTTTATTCTTTATAATTTCTCACTTAATTTTAATTTTATTGTTTAGAGAAAACCGATTAGCGCGTAAGTTAATGAGAATGTCAAAAGATTGTGTTCATATATATGTGACTCACTACTAAACATAATATAGACTGAATAAATAATATTGGTTTATTTTTTTTTTTTTTCTTAGAACAAATTCTCCATAACATCGTTCTTCTTGTTCTTCTTCTGTTAGGCCTCTGGCTTGTGTTACACCTCTTTCATATTTATGCTGATTATTTGCTACGAAGTATATGAAGCCTACAATTTTAATGACGATTCCGAACGGTGGATTTTTCGAGAGGAGTTTCTGTGAATAAGGATATTCTCTGAAGATTGTCGGCCTTTTTTGAGAGGAGACACGAGCGTAAATATTTGATTGCTACCGAGATCGAACCCGGGACTTCTGGCATGACAGACCAGTATATTGTCTGCCATGCCACTCTCGTGCTTGTTAACATCGATTTTTAATTTCAAATAACGATGGGACATAAATACGTTTAGCTTTTCTTTGCTATTCTCTCGTTATTGATAGGGAAGGAAAGGATTCGTCGTAACATGTGGATATACAATAATTCGAAGTAGGGGGCACGTAGCGTGACAATTAAAATAGTCTAGAAATCACAGGAAGCGTCGGCGTGTTTTTTTATTACGAGTATTTCACAATTTCTAATATATAATATATTTATATAATATATATAGCCATAATAATCTGCAATTGTAATAAATGACCCTTTTCTATGATGCCATCGGATAGTACAAACGCAATGTTTCTTGGGGTGAATGACTGGGAAAAGGGGGAGGTAGAGGGGGAGGAAGGAGTAAAAAGATAGAGGAATGGTATGTAGAATACGCAAAAATATCATAGCGTTTATAATGCTCGTTATGTATACGTTAAGTTTTAATGATTTCATCCCGTGTTTATATATGTATATATTTTTTTCCTTTATTTCTCTAATGAATTGCCGACCGCGAATTAAGCACTTTAAAAATCCGTGTATTATAAGGAAACAAAAATTAAATCGCAGAGAGAAAGTTTTCCGAACTCCCGTAAAACTTCCAGTCACTGGATCATTCGTCGTTCTTCTAAGACCGAGTCCGTTATCAGAGGATATCTTAGAACTATTGAGAGATCCGAATTCTTTGCAATAAATAACCCGGAAAGGGAAAGAAATTGCGCGAAATTTTTCTTTAATTTGACGCGATGTGATGTAAATTTAGAATGCGATGGCAGTAAATCGCAAAAATAATTCCGTTCATTACTACTTTTTTTATCAAAAATTCGGAATTCTTCGACCGAGTCAAATCGTTCTAAGTTGCAAGGTCTAATAAAGCACTTGGGAGTTATCGCAAATGATTTGAACTTAATTATTTATATAACGAGCCGTATATCTTTCATGCGGAATTATGCGTGCAAAAAAAATAATACATCTTTTACATTTCATGATTTTAAACGATATAAGATCAATAACAGTATCAGATCGATACTAATTGAGCCAATTAAACTACATGTACGGTAATAAAAATTCTTCACAAATAAGTTACATTACAAAATATAACATTTAACATACGATATGTATATGTACATTTGTATATACCTATACATGTATGTTTCATATACAATGAAGTAAACAAGTGTAAAGAAAGAATTAATAAAATTGTTATAAACAGTAAGATTGTTATGGATTATAATTTTGACTTATCAACACTTTGCACTTTGATACTGAAGAGTGTGGTGCGAAAATATAATTCAGAAGAATCTTAATTCAAAGTTGTATATAAAATAAGAGGGATATTTTGATTGATACTATAATAGGAATGACTGATAGAACTGAATTTTGTAATAAGCTTTAAAGCGCTTTTCACTTTCATTAGATTTGTTGAATTATGTGAACAACTAAAATAATAAGTATCTGATTAAAATGATTGCACATTGTAATAAGACAAATCAAGTAAAAAAGCTAATTAACGATTTATCCACTAATATCTATTAATGATTTAACTGATATATCGTATTGTTCGTGTAAATCGTTCTTAATAAAACAGTTTAAGATAAAATCTCTCAATATGAAGGCGTGTAACAATCCCGAGTCCATGGTGTAAATATCCACCATGGACATATACACCATGCCCGAGTCATCGATGATATTCTCACTAGGAAATTAATTCGGAATTATTTGCAGTTATCTAATTGTTACAATATTTCTTGTGATCACGTTTCTTAATTTCCTTTTCGTTGCATTATAAAATAGGTAATTATTATACTTATATTATGGGCGAGGCAGAAAATTAGGTGACAATTTGACGATCATGCACTCGGCAATGTCCGAAAGACATTAAATTCTCCGAAAATTAATTTCATAACGGAGTTATTGAGATGATGTTACTTGGTTATATATTTGAAATGTATTTACATTTGAATTCTTCAGGGTTTTTTACCTCAGGTTTCTCTCTTCGCGCAATTCTACGACATGTCATTTTTTCATTAATATCTATAACATTTATATTAGCAAAATCGATTCTTTTCGTAAATGATGTTCAATTACATTCTTCGGAACGTCTTATTTTCTCTTGAAACCTTTTTTCTAATACTTTCGCATAATTAGAAGACAGCATACAATTAGCGTTATCCAGCACTCTAATTTGTCGCGATGAAAAAAAGCTGTCTTGCTAATCGATAAGAATTCATGTCTTCAGTAATGATTATCTTCCTACTTTCGTCAACAAAAACGAGTGGCAAAAACATAGAATATTTTAAGGAACTACGTACATTCCGCTTGTGGACAGCCTTTTCACAGCTTTCCTTTATCTACATTTTCATCACAATATTCAAATGTGCTCTGATTAGAATATGAAAAAGAGCAAAAAGCATATCTTTGAAAACGATAATATACATCCACAACGTATATAATTATAGCTATGAGCGTATGAATCTCGCAACACGCTCCGATGGCAACTTTCAGACACCAGAATTTCAAATTAGGTATCTTATCGATCACAAATTTAGAAAAAACGATACCTCACAGTTTGATATTTTAAGAAGTGCTTACAAATAAATTTATCGAATCGATACGAATGGAGAACTATTAATGAAGATGTTAACGATGAAGTCGTTAAATGGATGTAATACTTGCTTTCGCTTTTGGTCGTTTTGGACAAATGGGAAACGTCATTTCTCACGGATCGAATCGCAATCTAATTCATGCGGCGTGACGTTCTGAAAATCACAGGACAGGTCTGCTTCTGTATTCGGACGGGCAGTGTGAGCTTGCGAGATACTTCTTCAACGTGTTTGAAAAAAAAGTCAGTTACAACAAGCCATACATACACAGTTTTCGCTTCAATAGCGTCGCTTATGACGAATCGCTCGGACTTTGACTGCGAAAAAAAAGAAACACCTGTCTCGTTTAAGAAAAACATTTTAAATTAAACACTATCCGCTATCATATACATTTAAGATCACGATGGCTCTATAAGTCAGCTTACAAGAAAGAGCAATCTTAAATAACGTGGAATAAAACAAGATAAAGTTAATTGAAATAAAATAAAATGTATATCGAGTATAATAGAAACATTTATTTTCAATATTTTTGTGATAATAAATTTATTAATGTTTAGAAATTTGTAGTGTGATAAGAGAACTTTTTGTCTCTGAATTGATTAAAACCTCTTATTTGAACAGATCGGCATGAGCAGAGCTAACGATATGTATTTAACCCAAATACTAGACTGAATGCCAAGTAGGTGCTCGCGATAAAGGGCGCAAAAGGGCAATAATTGCATTGGAATTGCATCGGCAAACGAATTTGGGGCTGCAGTCAACCCTTTCATCATCACTTGATGCTACAAAGCGTTCCATGTCTGTGATATAACAGTTTGTGATTAGAACTCCCTATCAAGGAAATTTTAAAATTCAAAAGCACGTTTGAAAGACGTCGTGACAATTTGAAAATTGTCCTAATTTTTTATCTTTTTTTAATATATTTCAGACGTCGTCCATTTCATGATGCAATTTTGAAAAAAAAAAGTCATCGACATTTTGTTTATATATGCACCGTAGTGAGAGAATTATCTCGAGTTTCACGAATCGGAATCGCGCGACTTATTCTAGATGTCATGCTTTTTTTTTTTTATTTTTTTCATCAATTTAGTATTTCGCTAACAATTCTTTTAACGTTGAATAAGAATACTTAATTCTGCGTTACAAACGCGACATCGAAAGCCGAAAGGCGAAGGTACAAAAAGGATCACATTGTCACTCAATAAAATGTCTCAATAATCCATCGCATTCCTATACATTAAGTAAAACATCATTCTCTGGATGAAAAATTAGGCCGACTTTTTACGCAATGGACTTTCAGCGGGAAGCGCTACTGTGCGATTCATGCAGATGTAATATGTTTTCTCCAGTGGTCCTCAGATTTTTCTGTATTTTCCAAATAACTTCAGAATTATTGTAAGAGAAATAAAATAAATATTAAAAGCAATAAGTGTTGTAATTGTTTTGTAGACACTCTACAAAAGAAAAATTTTAATCACAAAAGGAAGATTTTAACAATGCATTTTCTTAATATAACTAAAATATATAATACAATTGTTATTTTTTGTAATTAAACAATAAAATAGACATAAGAAAATTAAAATATATTAAAATTCATAATGAAATGCAATATAAAATCTGGGAATCACTGATTAACTTGAAGCTTCTACAATAGCTAAATCTTTAGATGCGCTGGATGAAATTTGTTTATCTTTTCCCTACAATCAAGTCAACGATAATCCTTACATTCAAAATCGTTATGTCGAAATCACATTTAGGACCGAGCAACAGTAAGTTGAGATAATAATTCTCGTTTTCTTTCGTGTTGAATCCAGCCCGAATCCTTGTCCTATCTGTCAAATTTCTCGTCAAATTGTTCGCTCTGACTCGTTCCTTTCATATATTTAGTGTCTTGTGTGTATTATTTAGTATCATTATCATTAGCATTATTATCGTTACATATATGTTGCTTCACTACGGTTGATTGGCTTTTGGACGTGGATCTGGATGGAGTGTGGTGTATATACCATGCGCTCGCGTGAAAGAGACAGAGAAAAGCTCCAACATTATCTTCTTTCTGTCTCGCGGCGTCTTCGAACGAGGACGAGCGAGTGTTCTCGGAATATTTCTTGGTTCATTTATCCGACTGTGAATGATGAAAATGGAGTGTTTATAGTAAAACACATCAAATTTTTACGCTTAAATATATGGTTAATAATTTGTAATTAATTTGTGTCAATAAAATCTTGAATAAATACTTTCCATATTTCTTTTTTTTTTCTTCTTTATTTTATATTTGTAAAAATCTAATTTATTTATTTATTCTTTAGTATTATACGGAGTTTTTAATAATAAGATAAATCTTTTTGAAATTTATTGCAAGTCCGAACCTCGCTCGTCATCGATCTCTGAGTCTAGACTTTTTTTGCTGTCGTCATTGTTTTCTTCAAAAAGGAACGTATGAAAGAATATATATTTGCGTAAGAAATCAGACGGAATACATAGCATGCAGAGCGGATAGGTAGCGTCCATCAATCTTCGTTTTTTTTTTTTGTCATTTTCTTCTCTTGATGAGCGTGATTTCGATTTGTTATCGATTTAGAAATTTGCGTATTTATGATAAATTTGATGTTTTTTTCAATCGAGTGTAACATCAAATCACGTCGTTATCATCATTATCATTATCACTATCCTCTATATATTTTTCTTCTTTTTCATCGTCATCATCATTATCACATACACATAGCGACATTTCGTGTTAAATCGTAAACGTGAAGATGTTCAATGCGCTATGTTACTTTGTGTGAAAAAACACTACGCCTCACTACAATAATTCATTTCCTTTCATACGTGAAGACTAAATTGGGCCGTGAATTTTTTGAAACTACGCTTGTGACTCGCATCTCCCGACCATTTGCACCGCGATACATAACCAAGTGAAAATTAATTGTTTCGAATTCTTATAATATTATATTAAAGATGTTCTAAGGAATATTTTTAATATAATATTATAGTAATATAATATAATATTGTATACAAATATAATTGTATGATTTCTTTATATCACTTGCAATCAATCACTAAGCTTGTGACATAATATCATTTTCAGCTTTTTGAGAACTGAATAATATAAATTATTACTCTTTTTTAAAGAAAGCTTCCTGGATTTTTTATTTCTTGAAATATAATTATTGAGCATCATGTTTTGTCAAAAATATCAATCTTTATCAGCTTTTAAATAATTAATCGATGCTGTGCTTCCAAGTAGAATTTAATTAAAAATAAATTTTACACACGATATAGAAATTATATCTAAAACCATATTTTGAAATCGATCGAAAAGAATTGTTTACTTTATAATATCTTTCAGTGAAGAAATTAACAAACTTGTCTATAAAATCACATGCGAAACGATCGAGATGCGATTTAAAGATGGAGTAAATTCTTTCGTGGCGACAATACGTGCGTTAAGAGAGATCTCTTTATTCGAAAGAAACTGGTTAATAGTTTTGCCAAGGATTCCACAGATCCCTTCAATCTGTATATAATTCTTATATAACTTCGATAAAGTATAAAAATAAACGACAAAAATAATATAATTAATTTCCAGAATTTTTTAAATTAATAAAATACATTAAAATATAAACATAGATAAGAAAATAAATAAATATTTTACATATTTTAAATATATTAAATTTAAATAAATATGTAAAAATTAATAAATAATAATACTTAACAGTTCGATTTGAGAAATCCTCAGCGAGATGTCGAATTTCGTTTACAACCCGCGAGTGCGATAATATCCCATAATTGTATACATACGTGTATACGTATTAATAATTGTATATTCCGTATATAGACTTATATAAAACGCACGAAGCGGTTATTCGAAGGCTACTCGTTTCAGATTTTATTTATTTATAGCGACAAGCCGTTTCTGTACCTGTCGGCTCGATACTTGGCTTCGAGTTTTATCAATGGAAAAAGAATTCGGACTTAACTACGTGGATCCCGCGTATGCGGGATCATTTTAATATCCTATATAACGTTAATGTTTTTCATGTAAATGTATATTCTAGACACTCTCTCTCTATGTCAATGAGCATGTCTATGTGTTTGAGTGTATGCGTATCATGTGTACAATGAATAAAAGAACATTTGCACGATCCAATTTTGTTGGTATAATTTTGCACGAAGAAAACAATATGTTGTTACAATGTGCTTTATTCCATATTTTAGTACAAATGAAAACATTAATAGAAACACTTTGCGATAGAGAATATCTTTTCGCAGAATATCTTCGTAAAAAATTATTCCAAGATAGAACGTGCAAAGATACTTTTCTTATTCATATATATCTCATATAATTGTATTTTGTTTTTATAATCTATTGAGATTTCGCAATAAGGTCACTAATCAGTCAAAGAATGAAAAAAAAAAGACGCGAATATATTTTCCATGTATATGTTTGCGTGTGTGTATGTGTGCGTGTGTTGCATGTGTAATTGTTATGTATTTGTATATGCAAGCACGTGTAAGTGTTAGATGATTACGTTCTTCGAATCATTCGAAGTGTGAAACAAAAGACCGACGCGCAACCTGCACGCACCGTCGTCGTATAAGCTTCTCACGTCAATCCTTCACCCTGACGTATCCTTGTCTAGAATTATTTCTTTTTTTTTTACTAATGATGCGACGACCGCAAATTCACGACGCTGTCCTAGAGTCTGTCTTTTGAAGGAGAAAGAAGCTTTTTATTATTAATGATCAGTAATTTAATTCGAGTTTCTGTGCCTTTTCGAGTTTGTGTCTGCATGAAAGCCTTAGAATCTGATCTTGCTTAATCTGAAATGTGTAGCGTTATTTTGATCGTTTTGACCGTATGCTTGTTACATAGTAGTCCTTAATAAATGAATAAATTGATTATAGACCGCAATTTTAACCTTCAGGAACAATAGTCGATTAGTCTCATCAGTTATCCGTTGTTCTTTCTATCTTTCTATAAAGTTCTATTGACGATTGTTTCTTTTTTTCAGATAATTCCGATTTAAAATCGGTATACATGATAACATGATTCTTCCAATCCTCAAAAGTCTTGAATATTTTTAGAATATATTTAAAAAAAAAAAAAAGGATTTTATTCCCGAAGATCTTGAATTATCAAAGCGGCGTTTAGTCGAGAAAATTCCTTCATGAGGATATCATCTCACTTCTTTTTCTCCTTTTCGCTCTCACGTGTATAACATATATTTTTCTGAGCAGCTAAAAGCTATGAAAGCACATGGACAGACCAATCGACGATAGGACATAGCAGAGTGGGACGATAACCTTCTTCCCAGAAGGGCTGTCCTGCCCTACCCTACTGTTCGTAGTTCTTCGTCAAAGCGTCTTTTTCTTCTCTTGTCGTTTCGAAGATCATTGCTTTTAATTCTCCGCGCCGTTGTTGCCCTTTCCCCAGAACTTGTCGAAGCGATTTCGCGCCTTCTCTAAGACATCGGTCGCTGCTGAACGTTGTGCTGAGCCCGGTACCACTGTTGGTGCTTCCAGAACGTGGTAACCACCCGCAGTGCTACCTCCGGTGCTACTTCCTGTACCCGCAGTGCTGCTACTGCTACCGCCAGTACCTTGAGCTGGCGACTCGGCTTCGAGAACGCGGTAACTCTGTGGTGCAGGCGACGTCGATGATGTCGTCGTCACCGGCGCTGTCGTGATCGCCACCGGTATACCACCTTCCCTTTTACTTTCCATCTCGAACGTCGGGTCTTCCAGACGTCTCAGGTTCGTGCCTGTCACTGACTTTATCGACGATTCCGGGCTCTGTCGCTCTTTCGTCTCCTCGACAACATCGGTGATCTCCTAAAATTAAACGCAAACAAAATTAACGTAAATTACTCTCTTTGTCGCTGTAAAACGTAACAATATATCGCTTATGTATATGTGCTATATTTAACATAAATAATATATAAATGAGATTATATTTTATATCAAATTAATTTGGATTGTAAATTATTGCCTTTGGAATATTTAGAACAAGATACAAAATATGCACGTAATACATTTTTACAATAAATTTTTTTTTATTTTTACTTATTTATTTTTTAATATTATGTGTTCTTTACGAAATATCAATGTCGATATTTTTAAAACTAGATAGTAAATAAAATTTTTTACATGATTCCATTCTAGTTGTTCTACATATAAAATTATTAAACTAAACTCAATAAAAAAATCAATCAAAACATTAGGAATATTTCATGTTTTACTTTTTTCGTATATTTTTTAATAAAATATGAAATGTATTTTGCAAAATATTCATTTTTTAATTAGCTTACTTTAATATTTTCGAACACACACACACACACACACACACACACACACCCACACGCATAATAATAAGGTATAAAAAGAAAATCCCTATATTTAAAAGAGAGTACACGATTTGTTCAATGTTATACGAGTACATACATGCGAGTGAATACATCGATAGATATAGGTTCTGACCTTCCCATCCTTCGTAGGTGTGTCCTGCGCGTTCGTGGGCAATGGACTGTCCCTCTCCGAGTCTAAGTCCTTGTGGCCGTTTATGCCGCTAAAACTACCGAGCGAGACGCTTTCGCTCTCGGGTGATTTGTAGCCGGAGTGCTGGGAATGCTGTGATTTGTGTTGAGCCGCAAGCTCCGGTGGTGCTGATTGCGGCGCCGATGGTACTGAGGACGGTGCCCACGTCTTCGCCTCACTATGCGGACGCGTCAGAGGTTCTTCGAAATAAAAGAGCAATTAGAATTACGATCATGATAATATTATTTATGGTATTATGTATGTCAAATCATAACACGCTGAAAATTTATATACATAAAGTACATGGAAAGAATTTGTTAAAATATTTATTTAATTATAGATATGATAATAATTTGGACTACCAAAATAATTATGTAGGATCAAGCATGACGATAAATGCTGACAACAATTTTTATATTCTAGACACCAACTTATAATCTTATAATTATAATTTCGATAATCCAACAAAATTATATTCAGATAGAATATTCTACGTATTTTTAGAAAATTATGCGTTAACAGTAATATATATACGTTTGTATTGTAGCCTAAAACCTGCTTTTTGTAACTAAATTGTTCTTTTAACTTCTTGTACTTTTTGCAAAGATAAATCATGCAAAAAGTTCAGCTAAAAAAAAAACAGACCTCTTGTCTGGGTCTAAATTTCTAGATAAAATATTCATATCGACTCTGTATATATTTCTATTGATTTAAATATTCTAAAAGCACTTGTATTTTATAAAAATGTTTTGAGAATGTTTTGCGCATTTTGAAACTTTCCGATCACATCTTCCATCAAGAGTTCTTACCTTCCCGGACATTTTGCGTCACGGTGAAAGTCTTGCCGGTGTCGAGGGGTACGGTCCAATTTACGGGTTCCGGCGAGCGCATGATCATCTGCTCCGGCGACTTTACTCTCGTTGGCTCCGGTGGGCTCTTCACCACCGGCTCGTCGTCTAGCCAGGGACTTGCTTGGGTGACAGGCGCTGGCCCCACTGCCTTTGTCGTTTGCGACGGTGGCGTCGAAGCGACGCTCGAATCCCCGCCGGTGACATCCCCGTTTACTTGGGGTTCCGCCGTCACTGGAACGTTTGAAACGAAACGCTTTATCGTCGACGTAGATGATCGTTCTAGATTCCAACCCCCCCCCTCCCGAATTCCCCGAAGCTTGCACTCGATGATGAGACAAATTATCGTATTAATTCATATTAATTCATATATCCGATATATTTCTCGCCCCTTTCTTGATAATTTATTTGTTACTTGTAATAAGTAAGATTATCAAGAAATTACTTGTTTACCAAATAACATATGGCAATCAACGTTTGAGATTGCAATCATCGCGTTACGATTCAGTTCAAGTTTTGTAGTTTAATTTGAGAATTTGCGTACTACTGAAGGTTACAATTTGTTGTATCTCTCATTATCGTCGCAGCGGCAAAGTTGCAGTTGTATTTGTCGGGCTGAATTCAACGTGTTTAGGATATTTACTTCTCTAAAGAGAGAGAGAGAGAGAGAGAGAGAGAGGGAGAGAGAGAGAGAGAGAGAGAGAGAGAGAGAGAGAGAGAGAGAGAGAGAGAGAGTTACGAGAGTTACGAGAGTTGTTGAGTGCTGTGGGAAATTAAACTGGATGATGTTACGAATGTGGGCTTGGTACGTCCAAAGCCAGGCGTTGACATACACAATCCGACGTGATTAATTGTGGATGACAAAGAAATAAACCTTTCGCTGCGACATCTCGCAATCGTAATATCTTAATCAAAATATCGAAAAATCTATTGAACATTTTATTCACTTACTGAGTTATATTACACGCCACAAATATAGTATTATCTTATAAGCTATCAATATATGTATAATTAATTTTTTTTTTTTTTACTTAAACCGATATATTAATTGACTATCGCGTACTATCGTAAGTCTAGTAATTATGGACCAGCAGATGAGGCAGCAAAAGGATTAATGAAAAACACTTAAATTATTTCCCCAGACAGTATCGACAATCCTTTGCAAGTGTCATTACGATAAATATTACTCAACATTGAAAGTGCTGATTATTCTACGCTGCTGCGACGAAATATCTTTGTCCCCTCATCAATAGGAAATATCTTGGATTTCTTAAAATACAATATTTTTACATATTGATACACCTCTCAAAAGATTTTAATGCCGGCATCGAGTGCAGGCGAGATTCTCTCTCGAGCGTGAATATAGAATATACGAAGGCTGTTAATAATATATATATCTCGGAAGGTACACTGGCGTTCTCGGGATGCAATATAAAGATACGCAACAATACATACAGCTACAGACATGGGGAGAGAGAAAGAAAGAAAAGGAGGAGTGAAAGGAAAAAAAAAGAAAAAGGGGGAGGATGAGAGGGTGAGAGAGAGAGAGAGAGAGAGAAAGAGAGAGAGAGAGAGAGAAGCACAAAATGTGAATATGTATATTTACATATATTTATATATACACACGTATGATCCATAATGTGCAAGTGCGTGTATACCGCGCAACAGGTTGACAAAAGGGCTTAACGTACATAAATATGATATCGTTTTCCCGATAAATCGCAGAAACGATCACTCGATCTTCCGCACTTGAACTACTTTATGCTTCATTATTTGTTTATATATCACTTGAGTCTTCGCAATAACACGAAAGAAACAAGGAATTGCACAATTTGCCCACGAAATGGACAGTTTTATTCTTTGTCTTCGAAGAAATATATTTCTGATGAAGAGAGAAAAGGAAAGAGAAAGAAGGAGAAAAAGATAGAGATTTTTCATAAAAACACTCCTATCAAAGTTGTCTTATAAAATTATGTTCTTTCTTAATTTTTTTCTAGTTTCGCTTATTTAATAGTTTTATGAAGGTTATTCACATTATTTTAACAAAGTGAAGAATGGAGATTGGTGAAGAATTCTTATTCTTTCTTATGTCAATATAAAAATATAGATTCCAATTCATACATAAAATATGTATTCTTATTTCGGAAATTTTAACAAATTTTTGTTAATAAAAATATTTAAAATATTGGAATTTATTATAAGCTGTTGAAAGTCAATGTTAAAATGATTTGAGAATTATCAATTTTCTTAAGTTTTTTTTTAAATTATGTTTTTATCAATTTCACAATTATTTTAAAGAAAATATCGAGTTAAAGACTGTACTTAGCTGCTAATATATACCGTTTTATTATTAAAGGCAAGAAACCAATCTCCACTTCAAGAAGACGCTCTATATAAAAGTTCCTAGTTGATATTTTAAGGATTTAAAATAAACTTACGGAAACTAACGATTGCA
This sequence comes from Trachymyrmex septentrionalis, assembly GCF_001594115.1. Taxonomy (NCBI): domain Eukaryota; kingdom Metazoa; phylum Arthropoda; class Insecta; order Hymenoptera; family Formicidae; genus Trachymyrmex; species Trachymyrmex septentrionalis. The sequence continues at coordinate 2,623,953 of NW_017306091.1, read as the reverse complement.
AGTCACTGCGACCTATAATACACATCGTGTATCAAATATAGGTAGCCAGAGTTGGAAATAAATAATAGAATAAATACGTTCGGAAATAACACAGTCTGCAAAAGGTATACACCCACAAAAAATATGTAATCTTTCCATTGAAAGTATAGCCTTTTCTCATGTGCATTTATATTTAGAAAGTCAGAGCTTCCCATTAATGAAAAATTTTGTCTCGTTGTGCACAGATGACAAGAAAAAAAATCGTAGATATTGCAGTTTGTTCTATACAAAAAATAAACATAATAACAATATATATGTATACATTATTTCGTATGATAAAATGTTTCCACTACAAATATCTGAATGTAATACATATAAAGCAATAAAATCGAATTATTGTATATTCATAGTCACTAACATATTGTCTTTTTCAAAAAATTTCGGAGTACAGAAGTTTTTCTGCGAGAATAATTCGTTACTATTTTTTACACAAAATGAAAAGCAACTTTTAAAAATTTCAAAAGAGTATTTAAGTAGTTAAGAATCCTATATGGTCGTTAAGACATACATGGAGATTTCAACGCAGGAAGATGTCTGACAAAATTAAAGAATTCGTATAATGAACTTTTTTTCACGAATGCACTAATACACATTTTTCAATGATATAGATTTGGTTTATTATGCTTTTGTTTTGCGTTGTTTATTTTATTGATTCAAGTAAAATTTTTACAGAGAATATATATTATGATATATATATTTGAATACATTATGAATTTGAATACATTATACAAGAATAAATTGTAGTGAAACACAATAAATTGGAAATGCGTGCGATAGAGCGTCGATTTTCTATAATTAGATTGATTATAATATTATATAATTTAGAAAAGTCAATCCGAAAGAAATATAATATTTATTATTAATCTTTATATTATTCTTTAAATTTCGATTTTAATAATGCATTTTTTTTAATTTGTAACGCAAAATTCAATACAGAATTATACGAGAAACGAATGACTTTATTTTTCTTTTCTATATAACTCTCTAGAAAAAAAAGTAAATTCATTCTCTGATTATGAATGGCATCTGGAAACTTATCTTAACTTTCTACCCAAAAAAAAGAGTGTTCTGTGTAATCATACTCTCTTTTCAGAGTGGAAAACAATTGGGATAGATAATCACGTAATTATAGAATCCAAATACTAACTTCGTTGACACTCTATCATGCAACGCGACAATAGACAGTGGCTAGGATATACAGAGAAATGGAAACGAAAGAGAGAGAAAAGGTACTTGAAAAGGTATTATTGAATGAAAGAGAGAGAGAGAGAGAGAGAGAGAGAGAGTGTGTGTGTGTATGTGTCATTTTAATTAACCCATATGAATATCTGCGAAACTAAATAAGAGATCTAAAGTCCGGTTTTTCCGGGTTGTACGATTTCAATAGAATATATTTTGATGAAAAAATTTGACTTTGTGAATAGAAGTATAAAATAAACTTTAAAGTGAAATAAAAATCAACTTTGTTTTTTATTTAAATTATTTTTTCTAAACATCTATATTTGTAGACCTTTTCATGATAAATTGAATGACCACATATCCAATATCAACGGAGATCAAATGATGGAAACAGAGCTTAAATTAAGTAACCACGCCCCTGTACTCAAGTCAAATTCTTTTATCAAGTGTCCCTTTTATCGGGTGTCGTATAAAACCATACCTGAAAAAACCGGAGATAGCTCTCGAGATATTCAAGTACGTTAATTCAAATTGGATACTTTGTAAACATAAAGAACAGAAACAAAGATGTCTCACATTAATCACAAAGTTACATCAATAATATAGATACACAGAACAGCGAGCACACGAAGCAAAGACACTGGCTAAATGACTGGACAACGTTAAAAAAAAAAAAAAAAAAAAAGAGCGAGAGACTATAAACCGGGACTCTCTTTTTAGCCACGGCACAACATGCTACTTACTAGCTTGGGCGGCGGTAGTAGCGGCTCGATTTGACGCGGATCGCGTATCGAGGGATGATTTGGATGATGGATCATCGCCGGCGGCTGCAGCCGCAGCTGCTGGATGCCCGCGGGCCAGTTTTGCCTGAGCCTCGTCATTCGCACCACGGCACCTTTGGCTTAAATCTTTAACGCCGCGCTCCGGCCTGGCCGCAGCGGCAGCGCCCGACGTAGGTGGGTGATGGACGGTCATATGAACCGAATACTTTACCGGGGAACGTTTTACCGGGGCGGTACTTGCGCTAATATTATTAGCGGTAGTGACAGTGATGTTGGTGGTGTTAGTAGTGGTTGTGGGTTTGGCGTGATGAAGAGGGCGATGGGGAGGGGCGGTGGTCGCGAGGAAGGCTAAAACATATTGTACAAGAAACAGTACAATTGATGAATAGAGTTCTTTGGGCCGTATCTTGTGCGCGCACATGTCTAATCGCGATTATTCTCATCGAAAGTTGAATCTCGAAATCGATTGGAAAAGCGCGCCTCCTTCGCTCTCGCGAGACTCGGCGCGGCAAGAAAGCTTCCAAGGAAAAGTGAACGACTGATCCTTTTGCGAAAACTTTTTTAATCGTCTTAAGAATATCCTAAAAAAATCTTTTCTTAGCAGTACCTTAGTGTGATTTTAATTGTCTTATAAAAGAAATTTTTTTTTGCAATATATTGTACTTCAATATTGACTTTCTCAAAAAAAAAATAAGTTCTCTCAATAATTATTTGATTATCACTGTTTTAAATATTGCTATTCAAATTATACTTCATTATCATTCAGAAGATAAGTAAAATTGACGTTATTTTTCACGAAATTGACAAGAGCTGAAACTGAGTTTGCCGGAACATTTTCACTACCCTATATATCTCAAAGTCATCAAAATAGATTAATCGTTCGCCCTCGCTCGAATATACAGGAGCCTAATTGCAGTTGAGAAGATGGATTGTATCCACCAGAAAATGTCACTTCTTCTGTAGCGACTAATTGTAAGATGACATTGATTCTTATCACGATATTTCATACCGCTCGAATACACGCGCTAATTAATTATTCCAATTCGGTTGACGTCAACTGTAATATTTATTGTATCAGAATAACGAATAAATATTATGATTAAAAAAATTCATTTTTTAAATTAATTTAATCTATTTAAGCTCGTTATCTCTTGATAAAGTAATTTGCGGAACAAAAGTCAATTTAAAACTTTGTCAATAATAAAATCTTTTTATAATCTTATTTTATTATTTATCTTTTTACTTTATAGTAATTACCCGTTATTATCCAGGCTTCGCGGAAAACGGAACTTTATATCTTCTCATGAATTTACATTGTTGTCCGTATGTACTTTGTATTTTGTAATTTAAGTTGATTACTTGAGTCAATACTTGATAAATATTTGAATGTAGACATATTTGAAACAAGATTTAAATTTTAAGGAGAAATCCATGTCTGGCGATAGAGAAGAAGTGCACCTCAGCACATATACAAGATCTTTTAGCTAGATTGATCAATAATCGTATCATGCATCAAAAATGATTCGCGCACAACGGCGAAAAAGAAAAGGGAAAGAAAATGTAGTTAAGAAAATAATTGTGTGGGATGAATTCGCTTTGCGAATTTCTAATCTTCTGCAAAAAATTTTTCGGGGACCATTCGGAGAGAAGTCTGCAAAAAATTTACAGCAAGTCTAAAATGCATCAGAGATCATCGAGATCGAGAGTCAGAAGGTGAGAGTGAGGATGAATTATAAAAGGGAAGAAAGAGTAGGGGAGCGGGCTCTTTGGTATGCAGTAATTCTGAAAATATGCCAGACCGACGTGACGTGAGAGACAGCGGGCACAGCAGGTGTACGTGGCCAGGTACAGTAAACGTACATTTGCGATGTGGGACTTGCGGGGGCCTCTTGTGGAGCGGAGCAGGCCCTGGGCCCGAGGGTGGCGGCGGTAATGGCGGTATAGGCGGCGTCGACAAGCCAGTCGCCGGGGGAACCGTAGTCGCGGGTTCCCGTATGCTCCAACGGACACGTTGGCCTGGGCCTGCCGCGGCTGAAACACCCGCTGCCACTCCTGATCAATCTAATACACGACACGTCTCCTTGCGATCGTATATTCTCGTGCGAGAACTTGTGAGAAAAAAGCTAGGATTCGCGAAGAGGATAGGTAATTCGGAACGAGTATCAATTTCGATAAAGTAGAAGATAATGACAATGATGTAATGATTATAATTATAATAGTGACAATGGTGATGATGATAATGATAATGATGATGACGCTGATAACAATTACAGAGATGGCGACGATGGTGGAAGATTATCAAAAGCATCATTGTCACCATCATCGCCACTACCACCACCACTATCAAGACGATGATGACGATAATGACGAGACAGTGAATATGATGATCGAGATTGCCACTGATGCGTGAAAACTGTAGAAAGAAAGAGAGGGAGTGAAGAAGGAAAAAAAATTGAGAAGAGAGAGAGATGAGAAGGAGAAAGAGAAGGGTGGAAGAGAGTACCATTATGAAAGGATAGTGAATATGATTTATACGATAATTCATAATGGTGATTGTTATACTCATCAATGATGATGGAAGATGTACGACCCATTGGCTTCGTGATTGCATCATTGAAATGCCTCGAAAGCTGCAGTAATCTCTTAAGCATACATTGTCAATATTGATAATATTAAGGTATATTAATAATTTTGTCGTTAATTTACACCAATGGATTATGAAAGGATGATAATGAATGTATAATTGATTAACGACGTAATGATGTCTTAGATAGTTAACATTGCAGATTACATTGAATAATGAATCACCAGATAACAGCTGTATTTAAAAAGTTTGTAGCATACACAATGTTTGGAATATATACAAGAATATTTAAGTCTCGTTTTAAATTTTTCTCATTAGAATTATATAGATTTTTATTATATTTTCTTAATTTCAAAATTTATTCCAAGTTTGTTTTAAATCTTATTATTTGCTGTATTTAACGTTGCAATAAGAATTTAACATAACTATATAAGGCAAAAAATATAATGAAGTGTAAAATAAAAATAATTAACATTATACACCAAAAACAATGCCTAAATAAATATGATTACCTATCTTATTTCTTCGTACAAATATAAACAATTACATATTTAAAAAAAGTTAGTAGTATAAATAATAAAAAATATGTTACATATATTTGTATTAAAAAATACTTAAATGATAATAAATTTTGTGAACAATAGCATGAGATATAATGGATTTGATGGACGATATGGAATCGATGTGGGGAAACAGTATCAACATGATTCGTCACAGGTTGAAAATAGGATTTTCTCGCTTAATCGCAAAGGACTACGAAGGCGAATAATAAAATCGCACAAATAATTTTCATACAGTATCTATCGATATAACTACCGATTACTAGATGAGGGTTTTAAAGGCAGAGGCAAAGAAATAGAAACAAATAGACAGAACTATCATGCATCTGCCTAAACATTAATGACGACGCAATTATAATAATTGACGCTCACCGCACTTCAAACGCTTTTATGCATTTATGAATGCATTTTCAAAATATTCTTAGCATAAACATAGATATAATCAAATGCCTTGGTAAATGAAACTTAAATCATTTTAAACTTTTACTCTTATTACTTACTTCCTGACGCATATATTATATAATTCATCAGCGTTTTAATTCTATATATAAGATAATTCATTATATAACTCTTACAGAGAGAAAATTAAATATAAAAATTTAATATATCTCTCAGCACAGTATGACGTTATTATTTCTAGACAATTTTAAAACAAAAGATTTTTTAGTACAATACATTTTAGCAAATAGAATAACAAAGAATGAACAAAGTAACAGCTATATAAAGAAATCTCGCGAGCGGTGAGCATCTCTGGCGTACGAGTATAATTGTACAAGTATAATAATTATGTACGACGAACGTTTGACTTTCGAGGCCGACAAGAGCAGACAGCAGTCCAAAAGGTCATAATAATATAGATATATATGTAAATACTCTATCCAAATCCAGTTTATGCACGAAAATGCAAAGGGGACTCGACTGATTACGAGCTCTAATCGATTCAGGAAACGATCCCCTTAGGATAACCGACTGAGAATACTTCCGATAACTAACGCAAAATGTCACTTTCAATTTACGTTACTTACTCGGTCGTGGATGTCTTTCGGGCTCGCTCTTCTCCCTGTGCTCCTTATCCTTGTCTTTCATCTCTTTCTCTTTCTCCTTGACAAAAGAAAGCAAATCCCTTGATACATCTGTTCCAACTGATACAATATCGAAATTTCCTCCATATGATTTCATAGATATCAATATGAATATACACACACACACATACACACACATACATACATATATATATATA
>NW_017306091.1:2608104-2617554 GCF_001594115.1 Trachymyrmex septentrionalis | reverse complement strand
ATATATATATATATATATATATATATATATATACTCGTATATATATATGCATGCGTGCGCGTGTGTATATAAAAGATATTTCTTCTAAAATATATATAATTAGAATACGTGTTTCTCCCCTTTTTAAAATTTCTTTAATACGTAAACACAATTAATTGGAATGCAATATGTCTTATACATATACAATAATAATTATGATGTGTTACAAATAATGCTTTTTAATTCTAAGTATTCTTTATGAATCAGTAATATACCTTAGCATCCTTGGTAACAGATGGTGCGCGGGGAGGCTGACGTTTAGGCGATCTGCGATCGGTGACGGTCGGTCCGAGGCTCTGAGAGCGTCCGGTTCTCGGACTATTTTTCGGACTGGACTTGGTTCGTGGTTGAATCTCGTCCCGATGCTCCTTAACATCATCACGTCGCCGTGGTATCACGGGCTCCAATTTCTCTCTCGTTGGAGAGGGAAGCAGTGCACCGTCACCTTGAATGACATTTTTTCAGAACAATTTATAAAAACACGAGGAAGAAAGCAAAATATAATATTTACATGCATATATAATTTTTTTTCGTTTGTTGATAATAATCAAAATAATCAAATAAATTATGGATAGATACAAATATAGATTATCTTCGACAAGATAATAAAGATATACAATTTTTATCTTGTTGTTATATTAATTAATTTTATTTACTATATGTATAAACCACGTACCCACACCAGTTGTACGATCGAGATGGTGGCGGATCAAGAAATCCTTTCTTGCGCGAGCGATGGCTCGATCAGTATCCTGCAACAAAATTGTATTAGAAATACTAATTAGGTGTGTTGTGTTGTCTCATGTACTTTAGTAAAAGTTTTACTACTTTATAAATATCAAGATAACGAGAATTCACAAGTATATCCAAATTTTTAAGAATCCAATTATTGGCCTTTTTAATAATATTTACTTTTACAAATCTTATATATATATTTTTGCATTATATGCTACTAAAAATAATGAAATTTTCCTAAAGTTAAATTTATTTCATTCTGTTCATAATACAAAATTTAAAATAACTGAGCTATAGTTTCAGTAATTTTCCCAATTATTATCCTACATATATACCCTTCGTCAATTCAATATCAAACAATTAATAAACCATATTGATTTACCTATGTAATAACTGACATTTAAAAAAAAAAAAAGTCATTAATTTACAAAAGATAGCAATTGCAAAATAATGGTCGTGAACAATAGTTTTAAGATCGTGCATAAATTAAAGAGAAAAAAATAATTCTTGAATCTCGTTTTAAAATAACGAAAAAATCAGTTGCATCGTCTCGATTCCCGACTTTAAGATACTTCGACAATGTTCAATAGAAATCGATTCTATGAGAGGATAAACTATTCGATAGAATATTTGCGTACTGCCTTAGTGTCGTCTTGTAGTATGCCGTGGATTGGTCTAGCTTGTACCGAGGACGGTCGACCCGCCGGTGGCATAGTAGCGATCGGTGCGACCTTCCTCGTATTCTCCTTTTCTTTCTCCTCTTTGGTGACCGACCTGAACAATTAATCAAAAAGAGATTCTATGACGATCATATCAAGCCGATTATCGATTCGTTCGAATCGATAAAGTGAACTAGCTAACTACGACGGAATCCGTGTGAAGGTGCGAGCACGCTCGAATTCTCACGAGTGCTCTTATTTATTTTGCGTGAATAACGCAAATCCGTGATAAACGACGTTTACGATCGCACAGTGGATACAACGTGTGTGGACGACGCATGTAATTCAAAGCGAGGTGTTTGGTGCATTTATGTCTATCGAATATAAGAATTTCGAGTGATTTAAATGCAACCCTATTAGAGATTCATCTATTTAATAACGACCTTCAAAATGGCAGAATCAAGAGTGCAAGTTTCTTGAAACGATACACACGTGTGTTCAAAGTGCGTTCATGGTACAGTGTAGTTGAATTTACACACATATTTCTAAAAATGTTTCGTTATTTCAAACTGAATTTCTTATAAATGATCTATTTCATATTTTTGAAAAAAAAAAAAACCATGCAAAAGTAAAAAAAAATACGATCCATAATAAACTTGATCGACGGAATATTTTAAATCTTCATAGTATTTTAAAATGCTTATCATTATTAAATTGACAGTCCATTTAATTTGAAATATTATTTCAGCTTCAGTTTATGATTGCTTTTCAAGTCTGACAGTAATCGACGCGCAGTTTATTTAACTGAAGGATGTATATAATATTTACATAAAACTATGAATACCAAGATTCAGCCTCAATCGTATTTAGCACTTTTTAATTATTTTTATTATTTACATTATAGTCTAGTTTAACTTATTGTTTATCGACGAAATTTTCCTGTAGTTAAAATTCGAAAGCATAAATTCTGCTGAACAAACGTACATGTAAAACGAATAATTAGTACTAGATCTTCTATGACAGCAATATTTTCTGGCAAGTTATTACGCGATAACTAACTATGCATTTCCACAAAACATTTCGTTGATAAATTGATGTGAAAGAATGTATCACAAAGAATGAATCGTGATTGTTAAACAACTCCAACAAACCAACAACGTTGTTAACAAACGTTGTTACGTAACAACGTTAGCGACAGCAACAGTGACAACAACAACAGTAATAAAAACGAGTTTCTCGTTGGAAAATGATGGAGTATAGTGTACTGGCCTGGCAAGGGATAGAGCGTTGAGCGCGTGGTTACTGGAGACTCGTTTCCACAGCGAAGCTTCGTCCTCGGCTGCCAGACCGCAACCCCAGTCACGATGCTAACGCAAAGCAAAATGTATCAGCATCCATCCGTCTGTGTGTCTGTATTGTTATTTCCATGAACATCTAATCAAACTGAGTGACGCGACGACACATTTTTTAAGAAAAGGGTAACACTAAAAACTGGTAACACTAAAAACGTCACATCGAGTCAATCAACATCAACTTTGATTAAGTCTTTCATCCTACCTTTAAACGAATTATTTTAAAATATTGTTTTCTTTAACCTTTAGTAAGATATTTTCATAAACATATATATTGAAATAAGATATTCCAAATAGTTATTCACTTCTTTTCGATTTTAATGTTCATTTTTTATAATAGACATTATTTTTATCACAATTTATAATGTATACTACATTTCATATTTGTAACAAAAGATTTATCAAATTCTTAAAAAAAAATTGAAAATAAAATTTTAGCAAAAATAGAAGTAAAACTGCGAGCTTAGTACTGTTTTTTTAACTAAACATACATAAAAATTTTAATTCTGTTTCAAAAAGAACAGTCTTGTAACTTTATTTAATATAAAGCTTGATGGAATTACTTCAGAATCGTTTTTTATATGATCAAGCAAGTTGTGAACTTGCAACCAATATCTTTATAAAAAAAATTCATCTTTAAATTAGAATTTGAGTAATTAAAAATTCGGTTTTCATAGAATTCTACATAGTCAGCTTAATCAAAATTAATAAATCGATGACAATCAATGCTACATTAAGAAAACATACAAAACATGCTAGGAAGACACTAAAATACCTTGCTCAGACGATGAAATTTTGGGACTGCACTCTCGAAATCGCGGAAATCGATTTAAGGATTAATTTCGAAGGGGGGTTTCATTAAAAAATCACATTAAATCATTAAAAAATCACATTAATAAAACAACCGACTAAATAAATAGTTAACTAGTGGTTTCTATAAATATCTTATGAGACGAGATATGATTGAAAATTATTTCACTTGTATTAAATATGTGTTGTTATTTAAAGCAGACACTTAATTTGGCAGACTTAATTTTCGACTGGACTTTCGTTGTTATAGATGACATCACAGAAGAAAGGAGTTAAAACAAAACATGCAACCTTGACGATTGTCGATTTCGCCGATCACAAACACTGACAGATACACACTCAACCCTAACAATTAGATCAATCGAGCAGTTAAACGCAAAACAAAGAGATCGAACGAAGGCTTCACGTAAAGATGGACGAATACGACATGGGGAAAACTGGCTTGAAATAAGAACTCGAATAAAAACCCTCTGGTCCCCAATTTTAAAGCGACGAAACATCTCCCACGGATTACCTTGTACTCGTCAGCGAGTCGCCGGAGCTCGATCACTTCCGCCGTGGGAAATGGTCTCGCCTTTGATTTTTCCGTCACTTTATTGTCCGATATCCGTACGGTTCTACCTGACTTTTTACCCCTGCAAACAATCAATTTGACGTGTAATGATCACGTAATCGTCGCGTCGCGTTATCGTCGCGTCTTCACACCGATCAAGATCGTCGTAGATGCCTTTTTTTACTTTCTGTTTCTTTTAAAATGTTTCCTCTTTCATGAGGATATCAAATCTTTTTACGTGAAAAGCCGTACTAACATATCCGACTAACAATCTGACCTGAAAGCTACTTTCAAATCCGACAGATCCTCTTCGCGTTCATCGCCCTCTGGTACCACACCGTCGATCATGTCCGTTCCAGTGCCACCCACCAATGGCTCCAGTTCTGATGCTTGGACCCCTGGGGAATATACAAAAATACGCTGAATACGCTTTTGTGTCTATGTGTGTATATAATATATAACTGTGCAATATAATGAGATTAGTTTCTTTTTGTAAATATATTCGTTATATTCGATTTATTATAACAAAATTCAATGACATAATGATAAACAACTGATAAATTTCTGATATTGAAGAAATAATACTTATCATAATGCTCTCTCTCTCTCTCTCTCTCTCTCTCTCTCTCTCTCTCTCTCTCTCACGAATAGTGGCATATTAATAATTTGTAATGTCAGAAAACTTTATTCTACTCCACACCTATTACTCCGCCATTTTCTACGATTTAATGCTGGATTCTCTTTAACAAAAATATTGAATGATAGAAAGAAAGACGAAAAGAAAGAGGAAATAATTTTTAAAAGTTACAAAAATGTGATATTTGACAAATTCGAGACTCGCAACGCAGGATTCGAATTAATCCTGAAAACAATTTGTCGTGGCATTCGATAAGTACCATCGCGCTTGTGATCAAAGTCGCCGGGTCGTTTCTTGTGTACCGGCGCGGGTCCAGAAGGCACCATGCCCTGTTTAAGCGCACCCATGCTGAGCGACTTCCTCGGTGGGCCCGTGGTACCTCCGGGAAACCCCGCAGCTGCAACCGGCGCCTGAGTTTCGCCATTTGTCAACTGCGGTCTTCTAGGCCAGGCGAACTGCAGCCGGTACTCGGTACTGATACGAGATATCGCCTTGCTAAGCTGACTTGGTGGCAGTGCCGACGTTGCTGTAACTTCCTATAATTTGAAGACCGATATTTCAAACTTAATTGACCTCTTCTCCTAGAAACCCTTCTCCTAGAATTTTCTTATTGCACGTGATTTTTTTTTCTTTTTTACTCGTCAGAGTGTATATACAGATGCTGTTATAAGTTGTAAAGAATTACAAAGAGTTATTAATATATAATATTATCAACATTTCTTACCCGTACTTTATCAGCTACGACATTCGAGTCGATGGCGTCGATACCACCGCCATCCGCTGCCGTGATAAATTCGTGCGTCCTGTAAGCGAGCTCCGGACATTTCTTTCGCCTGGGCAATGGTGGTTCCAAGGTGGGCCCTGCAAAATTTACATAGTCTAGATCATAATCTCTTCCTTCTTTTCCGAAATTTGGAATGTTATTTCTTCATCAGGTTTCTCGATTATATTTATTCAATTATCTAACTGTATTAGAGTTAACATTTCCAACTGTAATTTGATAAACAATATCTTCTGTAAATTGTTTTAACAACATTTATTTAATCAGTTTCTCCTTTGAAAAAAAAAGTAATAGAATCTTTTCAGATAATTAATAAAAAATTGATATTCTCGGGAATGAATCTATAAATTAATTACAATTTCCGATAGAGAGTTATTATTCACGCTTCCTTTAAATCCATCGTATCATTCCTCAAGTAATAATAATTTGTTAGTATACTCATACAAGTTTGAAAGTTTGTACCGGTAACAGAAAAATAATTTTCAACAATCGAGAAACCTTAAAGAAATTTCGATCAACTTTCCAAGCATGATTGCATAAGCAAGATAAACACAGGTGCCACTACATTAAAAATGTCGCTGTAATAACAAAAATAAATATAATGAGAAATTGCGAGATCATTTTTGTGGCGTTTATTAAACAAAATGATGTCTAGAAAACACTGGTGGAAAAAGAGAGCGGTTTTAAGCGACATGCAGGAAAATCTTGGGGAAGCAAGTGGAACATAATATCAAGCGATGATGATAAAAAATAGGGATTGTACAATGAAGAAATTGAATATGTTCTTTGTGAAAAAACTTTCGATTTTATGATTCCAATGACGATATAGGCGCGTTTGTTAATTTATCATTCTTGTGTGATTCATTCGAGCGCTTTGTTCACGTCTTACACCCTCCGGTTTTCCTTCGTGCATAACAGCTTTTGCATAATAGCTTCTTAAAGGTGGAGACATAATTTAGTGACAAACAATGTAAGCAACTTATTTCATTCTTCTTGTCTCCTCTATTAGCTGCTTAATAATCGGTTCTATATAACCAAGATGATCAAATTTCTATAAGCCTTTCTAATTAATTGCTATTGACATTTATTTACTTTCTCGTGACAAAGTTTTTATTATAGAACTCTCGTACAGAAAATTTCGCGTGATTAAAATTTGAATTAAAGACGTAACAAAATTTCGTTTAAATTTCATCTCTTAATTTTATTCTCCACATAATATACGTATGATAACTAAACTAACTGCGATCTATGATTCTATTCTTTCAATTTTTATCGAGTTTATAAAAAATAATCACGTGAAATCTATTGTCAGTACTTGGTATTTATATGTTTTGAATCAATATTTTTTTATATACAAAGAAATCTCATCTCTTACAAATTTTGTATAAAAATATTAAAATCTGTTTATTAATTTAAATTTCAAAAGATTTTTAAAGTTTCTTTTAATTTCTTGCTTAAAAACTGTAATGACCTCAACATTATATATACTAAAAGGTAAAATTAATCATTATCTTGGTTGATGTTGATAGTACCAGAAACGGAAGCTCAAAATATGTGATAATAAGCTTTGATTGAAATTAATTTAAAATGGAAGAGAGAAACAGAAAAAAAGGAATAAATTTGCTTTATAAAAGTAAAAACTTTTTTGAAAAAAGCACATACATTGGCTTCATAGATCTCATAACGGCGACATAATGGCAAACATGACACTCTGTACATGTTTATCGCAGTATATGTTATGTAGCATATGTGTAAATAGTCATTTCGCTATTATTTGTATACGAGTCTCAGCAGCAACGGTATGAATCGCTCTGTATATCGTTTCGTTATTATCTCTCCGAGTTATATTTTTCCCAGTACAGACGGATAACAACATTACAGCAGAAAAAAAATTTTTCAAAAAAAGAAAGAAGAACGTGGACATATATTATAAACAGATAGCATTATTACTCATGCAATTAATTAACTCCAGTGATTAGCGATTCGTTGTGTCGAAGCAACATTTTGTGCGATTCATTTACTTGATGTAAGAATTAAGATTAGAAGTAAAGCATAACAATCGTATAAATTAAAGCATAAAAATCGCATAATTATTAAATAATATATTTACAGATGATATATTACCATAACGATGCTTGGATTATTTCACATCGTGTTTTGAATACTTCAAATACCTTTGAAACTATAAAATTTCATTTAAAATTTTAAATCTTTAATTAAAAAAAACTTTTTTTCTTATTTTTTACTATTTTAACAATATCCGCTTAAAAACATAAAAGTTGATTTTTAAGAGGTGTTTTAATCGTTTAATGTGCGCGCTTATAAAAACATCTGTCTTTTTAAAAACACTTATAGAAATGTATTTTTTATTTTTTATTAGACTCTTATTTACGATGCGTGCAATCTTATTGAAATTACTTGCGTATGTTTCTTTGGCAGTAAAAGTAATATAAAAGTAAGGATAGATGATGGAAATGATTTTTTTTTATAAAAGAGGAATTATTTCCAAGTTTGATAAAAATATAGATATGTGTAAATAAAATTTTATTTGTAACTTTTTCGAATTATTGTGTTTCTAAAATTTTATGGTATGTACATGTGTCACATTGCACAGGTATGTATATATATGTAATATTACGGAGTAACTACACAACATTTTAATTACATTAGATTTCAGTTTGCTTTTCAGTTAAGTACAGACTCAGTTAATCTCTAATTAACATAATTATTAAACTGTCTGCATATCTTCAAATAACGAAATTCTATTCTAAGTATAACTAATTTCGAATATACTTAATAATGAAAAATGCTCAAGTATATTTTACTCGTTTCTTGAAATCAGAGCTCGAGTAAAAAACTATAAATACAAATCTCTTTAGGATACTTCTATTTCGATAATGCAAATCATATACAAACACATTTTATTTAAAAGACGATCAAAAGACGTGGTAGCGTTTCGCATCAATTATATTTCGTATTTTTCTTCTGGAGTTTTTTTTTCGTTTTATGTACCAATTATGTACGGACAATATACTACTTAAACTAATGCATGATAAATATGCCAAATATACAGTGATCTTTTCGAAAAACAGCGAAATAGATTAAGGAGTGTAAGGAGTCACATAATAAGCATGAGTCTCTCGGCATTGTATATACGAGTAAATCAAACTAGTCGCGTTTTATTTCCGTTTGCCGAGACACGTCGCAAAGAATACGTTCTACGTTCAACTGTATTATTTTTATGGTTCGATGTCGATGGCAGCAAGGTACATGTATAGAATCGATGTAATATACTGTACTCTGTATACGTCAGTAAGTAGGCGTAGCCATTCAGTGTCGTTTTACCGACGTCTCTTACCCATGATACGTCTTATTTACTGAACGGTTCAAATACGAATACGAACTAATGAAGCAAAGATCAAAGAAAATATAATTATATGACTCCATTTATTTCGATTTTAATCATTAAATATGATGAATATAATATGTTCTGCTAATTTAAAGGCTCCGATAAAAAAATAGAAAGGTTAAGAAAATTTCATTGTAAGTACCTTTAAATAAATATTTCAATCAAATATGACTCATCAATATTTAGATGTAAATTAAATTTTCACCACAATAAGCTTCATTAAAAGTGATTGTAAAAACAGATTGTATTGCATTTCAGATCGATGCTAGAGAGAAAAATAACTAAAAAAAAGTATTTAATTAAATAATCAAAATCCGAATTAAATTCTTTTTATCGAAAAAAAATTACTACATAAATTAAAAATCAAACAGGATGTAAGGATGCTGGCTATCCTTGCTGCAAAAATTCAGAAGTAATTGCTCTTTCATATATCTACACCCGCATTAAAAAGTAAAGCCAATTATCTTTCGAGCCA
>NW_017306091.1:2606662-2608004 GCF_001594115.1 Trachymyrmex septentrionalis | reverse complement strand
AATTATAGCATAATACTACGTCAGAGCAACGATTTTGTGTCACAGCAAACCGTATCCGTATCCGAATTCGGTTATGCGAAACATGGAAAATTCGAGCAACGCGCAATTGTAAATCTAAACCTCGCATTCGTTGATGCATCACGACTCAGCTTCGATCAGAATACTGTCGACGACTGAGAGGATTTCCGTACCTATCAACAGCTGACGGTAAATGATAAGCCCGCAGTCTCAATAATGCTCCCTCTCTTTCCTCGATTCATCCGTAAATCAATTATATCGTCACGGCGTTTGTGTTCCATCGAACGCAATCGATTAAGAGATTTTCAAACTATTTTGAAATGTGTATAATATTGTATAAGAATGTTGAATTTTGTAATTTTGAATAAAAAAATTTTGCAAATTTAATAGTTTTTTTAACACAAGATCTGTATAAACTGTTAGTTCACTAAATATTCAATAATTATTACAAATAAAATCTTTCTCCTTATAAACTATATATACTAATTGTAAGTAATGTATTATAATTAATATACATTAAAATATAATTATTTATGAAAGATATTATACACAAAATATTTATAAAATATTTCGGATATCTAGAAAAAAATTTTACATACATAATTACAAAAATTACTTTTCTAAAATTATAATATTAAATATATAAGCAACTAAATATTATATATAGTCTTGATATGCTAAATATCGAAATTCATTTCAAAATAAACACTGTTACATAGAATAGATCCTTTTACAATTTTTTATTGTTATCATATTTTATATTAATTAATTTTAAATATTCATTATTTGTCAAGATAAATTATACTTATTTTCATAGTATACCATAGTAATGCACAAATACTTGTATAATTAGAATGTCTAGAATTATACTCAATTATAAAAGCAAGACGAAAACATCAAATATAATTGCCGGTGACTTCTAGAAGTAATTAAGAGTACTATTAATTGTAGTTGAATAGTTCGCAATCTTATAATTAACTGTTCGTGCTGCTAAAAAAATTAGAACTGAAAAAAGTGGAATGAAAAAATATTCGTTACAATTATCACTTATTCGACGCGAAATATATTGTAGATATTATGACAGACGATTTAACAGTCGATAATTAATGCTAATGGATCCGGTTGACGTAATTTACTGTTATCACAATATACCCGCATTTCAATTGGCTCTCTGAGCATATTGCAATTGATATGAATGTGATCGCATGAATACAAGCATCCCTATTACCAAACTGCATGCTGATTATTATCTACTCGAATCGTGTTTTGCATTTCTTTTTATAATCAGACTACGGTTTTTTTAACACGAGTATATTTAAAAAAA
>NW_017306091.1:2579538-2606506 GCF_001594115.1 Trachymyrmex septentrionalis | reverse complement strand
AAAATATATTTTTCATAAAAAATGATCTCATCATTCTGTTTTCTAAAAATATGTCTTTTGCCTAGAAATTCACAATTTATATATATTTACTGACAACTATTATATTTATTAAGTGCTATATAAATTAAATTTGCATTTCTTTAAAAATAATAAGTATTCAGATATGAGAGAAATAGAAGAGAGAAATTATTACTTTTATTTTCCTTCATATCATCCATCATTGTAGACAAGTGCGAAATGGATTAAATGGAAGATATAGCTGTCGCCATGTGTATGTGTGATAAAATAAAAAAAAACTATCATCAATATTGCTAAATAAAATATAGACATTTACGTATACATAATGTAAAAAGTTAAGTTTTTTTATTCCAATATTTAAATAATATTCGAGTATTTTTTCAAATAATTTTTAATTTTTATAGAAGATTACTTTCATAAAACAAAACAGAAAATTTAAAGAATGATATCGTAGAAAAACAGAATGACTTATAAAAGATTGTGATGAGAAAAATCCAGGTAACAAGGAATTTTGCATCTATCTCCAAAAATTCTAAATATGATAAATATAAACTTTTCCAGATATAATTTTCTTCTTTTAGCAGTGACAATTAATCGTCGCAGATCAATGAAGAGATCCATTCGATAAAGAGATGGAATATGCTTAAAAAAAATTTCAAAAAACAGGTGGCGAGATTTATTGCTGCGATCTAATTGAATCATGCATTACGGAAAATAAGAACGGTTAAAATTGTTCAATTATATAATAATTATTATATTTATTAATATCGCAATATTTCTCAATGTTTAAATTAATAATGAATTTTAATATACTTTATAATGGTTACGATTTAGTTGAAAATCTTTTGGCTCGAGTTTAATTTTTACATCCTAATTACGATTCGCTACAGGGAAGCATAGATACTATGTGTAATGTTTTATCTGGGAAATAGCCGTATTATGAAAATGTCCGGATACAGACCAACTAATTTTCGATGTACGTGTAAACAGAATCGGTGATTAGTCAACTGTGTCCTTCCTTTAAAAATTGCAGCAGATATATTTAAAAATGTTTTTATTCGTGCGCGTGGTTGGATTTCCTTATTGGAGGAAGTGTCAGCCAAGTATCAATTCCTGTTGGCAAAATATCAAAATGCGAGCATATAAGGAAGACAATAAGCATCAGTACGAAAATCGAGCCAAAAACTGCAACTAAATCCTATCACTGCTATAACAAATATTAAATTGTTATCATTATCAGTGATATCACCAGTAATATGATACTATAGGGAATTATTGTAAAACTTTGCTCTTATTATTGTAAAATATGTCACGATGATTGAAATGTCGCAATTATTTCAGAATCGCTGTCAAGACTACAGTTATTCTAGAAATTTCGACTTTTCATGGCAGCCCCATGGATTTTCTCCAAATAATCCAAATAACTTTAATATTAAAATTAATCTGAGTAAATTTCCAGAATCTCGATCCTCATTCTATATTATTATTCCCTCCAATTCGTATACATGATTCAATTGCAACGATTAATCGCTACTACAATCGGCCTGAAGTCCAAGGGAAGTGTGTACCTACATATCTATAGGCAAGCTTTCGGTATATTTCGTGCAGATAAATAGAGAGAGCACTATGTAAGTTTCGCACGCGCACTCTCGTATAAATATAGTATGTATGTATATATATGTATGTATATGTATGTGTGTATATGTGTATATCGTGCATCATGTATGTATGTGTATGTGTGTATAACGTGCACATTCTATGTTGGAGTAAGTCGACCAAAATACAGAGATATTTTGATGTAGATTGTGGAAGCGAGATAACCGATGATTTGTTACCGCGGTAAATTCTACATTAATGCTTTCGATTAAAATGACGTCCATTCCTTGAAAAATCAAGGACATTGTTTGATTCACGTATTTTTGTGTTTTGCGCCAGATTTAGAAGACTTATAATTATATTTAGAGACGTTATAATGTCTCTGATTATGAAAAGAAAGAAGAAATATTCTTTTAGCTTATCATTTTGAAGTCCTTGAGGAATATCTAGTGATAAATAGTCGGCAAGTAAGATAGTAGGAAACATAATAAAAAATTAATGAATAAGATTTAATTAATAAAAGTTGTCTAAGTTTAAGTACTTTTTTGATATTAATCTAAAAAAAATTTTTTTAATTTTCTTTTTTATCTCTTGTAGTTAGTTTTAGCTAGATAAATACTCTAGATAGTATTACTTATATATATTGCTAGAAAATATAGCTATAAAAACAGCGGTAATACAATATATTATACAGTGATGATATATTATAACGTTATTAACTCAAAAAATGACTAATCGGCCATTACATTCAATTTTTATTAAAGTAACTGTTAATTTTAATTTGTAGAAATGAATTAAAAGTAATAAATAAATATTGTTAACGATTTAAAAATAAGTCTTATTGCTAAATAAAATCTTGCATTGTTATTCCCTCGAATTCTGAACTATGGAAATAGTTACTACAGAAATATCCTGTCAGAAAGTTTTGTTAGAAAAGATCGTAAAATTTCACACACTACATATGTTTACATTATGTTTATATATGTATTTATTAAAAAATGTGTTTGAGTCACCATTAATCTTATAAATGACTGTGTTAGTCGGTTCGCGAAAGACAATATTTGATATGGAAATGAAGTTAAGAGTACTACATTTAACGCTATGACAGTAATTGATAAGTGAATATACTCTGTATAACAGAATACGAGAGATATAATAAAAAATATTGTTATCTTGAATTTTGATGCATATAGATATCAATACAGAAATAAATTTTAGCAACACTGAATTGCAGCGCAAAGAAAAAGTTTAGCTTCATAAGTAGAAAATAAAAGTACAATTGAAGAATTTAGATATTTGTTTATATTATGCATATATAAATGATATATGATATATTACATATATATGCTTTGCTTTTTCAGTAATAATATTATTGCAATCACGTTTGTACGTATTATGATATATATGTATACGCCTTGAATTCCATTATTTTACGAACATTATTCTGATTAACTACAACTCTCGCCGGAATGTTAATAAGTTTGGTATACTTATAGGCATGCTTCACGCGATTTTCGTGCAGGCAAATGGAAGTTTATCATGATGAATGATTCACAAAGATTATCCAAGTAAGATATGCAAAAGTGAAATATTTTACATTGTTCATGCCTTAAATGTCAGTGGTTGTTCGTCAATTAATTTTATGAGGCATTTAAAAAATCAAAACTTTATCTGATAAACAGGATCCGTTGATAAAATCTATAGAGGCGAAATGTGGAAATATACATTTTTATTTATCGCAAATAAATTAAAATCAAATTTATAAAACAAATTCATACAAATAATTAAGCTTTTCGTTCTCGGTTCTATCAGGCGACATGAAAAGTTCGATCAATCGATAATGATTGCGATTTCATAATGATGTAGTCATCAATGATTATTTTCAAATGAAATATATAATAACTATTATATTATATAAAAGTCAAAGCGCGATATTAGAAAAGCATCGTGTTAGGAGAATGTATTGAAAAGGAAAAAGAATAAAATCGCTAAAAAAAAAATGTAATTTTTGCGGCGTCTAGTTTATCAATAATTTACCTATCTATTAACAGTAAATCGTTCGAAAAGTCCTATCGGTTTTGCATAAACTCGTTAAAACTTTTTTATAGAATTGAAAGGAACTTAATGTTTTTTGAGTCCTCAAATATTTGACTTTTTATTTCAGGAGCGTTCAAATATCTAAAGTGTGATATCTAAAGAAACTATGAATAAACCGAGAGAACTTCCACAAAATTGATGCTTCCAATTAACTGTTCTCATTGTTCACAATATCTCTCTCCAGAAATAGAAATTTTATAAATAATTATACGTTTGCGATTATGTCTAATAATCTCATTTAAAATATGTAGAGAAAATATGTAATACATATAAATAATTGTGTAAAGTATAATATTATAAATACATATTTTTATAATACATATACAAAGTCTCGGATAGTAAATAGAACAGTTCTTGTAAGAAGGTGCAACTAATTAAGCTGAATGGAAAAGTCCTGTACCGCAATTTTTAGAATAATTAATGAGAAATGAATTAATAAAGATCTGTAAGCGTACATTCGCACGACAGTAGTAAATGTAAGCACACAACTATGTGCAAGTTAGCGTGTGCGTATGTTCATATGCTCATTAAATTTTGAAACGGACAAAGTCAATTTGACCTACATTTAAAATTTAAGAATTAATTATCGTTGGAAATTAACTATCAAATATTGCAGATTAATCGTTAAATAAATAATAATATTTGTAATTAGTAAATTCGCAATCGTGTAAAACGTCATAAGGATATTTTTATCGATATTTCTATCGAGAGGCATGATTAGTTACATACATCCTATTTTCTTCCTTGGCAATTATATTTTTAATTATTAAATATTTAAAAACCGTCTATAATAACCGAGCATCAAATAAATGCTAATAGTTATGATTATATATATAATTTGAAAATTCAAATTTTATTAAAAAGAGCGAGCAATCTTCACACAAATGTCTTTTTTTCATGTTATTTATACAGTTTTGCATGATCATCGAGAATGGATTAATAAACATTTCAATAATGATAAATGGTTGTAACTGGATTTTCAGTAAAGGAAGGGAGGCCGACTTCATATAACTGCGCGCTTACATTTGTCGCTGAATTGCGCGGATGTACATTCATCCGCATATTTCCATTAATTAATTTTTCATTAATTATTGTAAAAATCGTAAAACGGCATATAGTAAAACGGTACAGAACATTTTCTAATTTAATTCGCTACCTGTTTACAGAAAATGTTACATTCATTACCAGAAACTCTGTGTATATACGAAACATAAATTTTAATAAATTTATACTTTGAGATAAATATTAATAAATATGACATTTAGCTACAAGCCTGTTTGTTAGTCAGCAAATTAATGGCAGATACAATAGCATCTGGGCAAGGAGACGGGAAGGGGGAGTTTCTCCGGAGAGTGAGCGAAAACAAATCGAAATGAAACCTGGGCATTTGCGTAGCTCCGAGTCTTACCTTCGCTGTTCTCATCCTCTGTTGACTTGGCCGATTGTAGCTTCGCGCTTGGTTGCTTCGCTGCAATCAAAATTCGCAGCTGGCACCGCGTTCTCTCTTTTGTTTTTCTCTTACTTTTCTTTCCCTCCCCCCCCCTCCCCTCCCCTCTACCTTCGATACTTTTGCTTAATCGATTGGTTTTCCGTCATAATCGATCGCATAACCCTTCTTCATCTTAAGGCCGGTAGAAAAATTCCAAGACTATTACGTTGCATATCCAACTATTGAAATTCATCGAGATTTTTTTCCCCCGAATGTCAAATTCTACTTTTGACTATATCACGAGATATCGATAACGAATTGAAGTAAAAGCGACGATTCATACTTTTTTTTATATAAAACAAAAAAAGGGCTAGACCATTATTTCCGTTGAAATTTCTTCAAAAGTCGACATGTGTGATACTTTTCTAAATCTCCAGTGGTATCACGAATATATGAAGTAGTGGCATATCATAAATAAATATCTAAATATAATAATATTTTCCATATGACACTCACAGAGAAATTTTTACAACTAAGGTTTACACATGTACTGTTATTTCATAATCGTGTGATGTAATTAAATTTGATCATGAATCCGCGTTCATTTTTGTACGATAATATAAAAACTAAACAATCATAATACCACTGGCGATACTATGGATGAATTAAATCTATCGATTCGCGTAAAAAAAAAGAAGAAACGAAAGATTGCTTGCGAATAAAGATCACACGGATAGGGAAAAACGGAGTTCAATCGTCCACAATGCATGTCGATTTATTT
Organism: Trachymyrmex septentrionalis; assembly: GCF_001594115.1. Lineage (NCBI taxonomy): Eukaryota > Metazoa > Arthropoda > Insecta > Hymenoptera > Formicidae > Trachymyrmex > Trachymyrmex septentrionalis. The sequence goes on along the minus strand of NW_017306091.1, from coordinate 2,600,585 downwards.
CATTTTTCAAGAGAGACCGGGGAATGAACGCCGTTGACGAGATGAGAAAGTCAATGGCGTGGAATTTATTGCGGCCAAATTGCCTTACGCGAAACGAGGTCGCGAAAGATCGCGCGAGATCGTGAACGATTAAATTCGAGCGACGACTAGCTGAGAAATCGACGATCGGTGGAAATCGAGATGGAAATGGATTTTAACATGGTAATAATATTCGCAATTATTGATCCTTTATCAGAAATTCTATTATCTATCTTTTTTTAAATCTACTTTTTAGATATTTTACATTTTATAAACTATATATTCTTTGTACGTTGTTAACAATTTAAAAATTGCTATAATAATAACAATAATGAAGTGAATCGAGGTAAACAAAAAAGCTACAAGTAACATTTGTCGTTCCGATTCAATGTAAATTTAAGTAAACACCTCGAGTTGAATTAGCCGTCTGTTTAATATAAAGCAAATTTTGATCTCTATATCAATCATTGTCGTTGAAAGACGCTTTGTATTCTCAAAGATTCTCGAGATTCCTTGAATCATATGAATTCCAAACAAGAATTAGAGGAAATTCGTTACATTCATTAAATTCATAGTCGTGTATACTTCAAATAAAAAAAAAAAAAGGTATTTAAAATTAAATAACTAAATATTGTAAATATATTATTAAATGTATCAACTGTAAACAATTATTAAATACAGGTTATGCATTTTACGTCTATCATTATATTATGAAAATAAAAAAAAATATATAATAAAATATTTTAGAACGGAAATTTTTATGCGAGTAACGTAGCTATCTGCAAATACAATTTTGAACAAGGTCGCAAGGATCGCACTTTCGCGTTTAATCGCGCGTTACCGAGATACTCGATCGAGTGGAAACGAGGGGAATTCACCGATTCGATCGACAGCTGACGTCTGCTCTCGAAAAATGAGCCGGGAACGAATTTACGTTACCGGCAGGTAAAAATGCATATCTACTTTGACTTATAAGCGTTCACATAGAAACACCAGTAATAGGACAAAGTGAGAATAACATCGAGAGAACAGGTATATGACAATATGTATCGTAATGCGCTGCTCTAAAGATATATCATGACATACACAATATCGAAATATAAATAGGATTATCCCGCAATTCGCGATTTTAATTTGAATGACAGATTCTTGACAAATTTGAAGTCGATTTTTTCATAATAATAATTTTTAACAGATATCTATTTAATGTAACATTTCGATTTCCAATACATGTTTTTATAAACTAAATTTCAAATTGGAATTTTATTAACGTGAAGCTCATTTGAAATTAACTGAAGGATAGATCTCAAAAGTTCTATGATCTCTTGAGACTGATGATTAATTTGCAATGAATCTTATAAGTAAATAATTTTAAAGCACCTCAATATTTTCTTTAAAAAAAGCAAATTCATCAGATAATCTGCCATTAAAATCGTGAATTATATAGGGCGCTCTCTCTATATATATGCGTGTATATATAAATATGTTACACAAAAAATAATGCATTGTATATATCGTAATAAAATCGCGATAATAAATGTGTATGAAGTGAATGGGATGTGGAGAGCGAGTGCGTTAATAATAGTAATACGAATAAACAAAATCAGTAAAAACACTCTAAAGATATACGGAGAAAAAAAGTAAAAAGTTCTCTCCGCGAGTAGGTGGTCGCTCTCGAGAGCGTGTATCGACATGAATATTTTCTTTTCTCAATTAAATAATAACTGAAGTATTTTTATTAAAATTAAGAATAACTCACGTATGTCTGTGTAAAACAGAAATAAATGCGAGATAAATCAATTTACGCTCGAGTGACGTGAAAATTCTCTAATCGTATCAAGTCTAAACAATATGAGCGTAAATCTTCCAATCTTTGCAGATTTCTTCCTTAATTTTTAAAAATATATCTCATATGTTTATCAATTTATCAATGCACCTTTTTTCTTTTGGAAAATTATCCTTCAAACATAAATCACTCGTAATAAATTTTAAAACTTCACATAAGAGAAAATTCACTGTTTATTTTGAGTGTGAAGTATCACGTCACATCATAGCACGCGTATTAGTAAACTTTTTGTTTTCTGCCGGTGAATAAGCTATTTGATTCCGTTTAGAATTAATGTTCGCTAAATATAACGGAAGTAAAAATACTATTCTGTTTGATTGTGTGTCGTACTTACTCGACGGTGGCGGCTGCGGCGCACGTCGCACAACTGTATGCTCTTGATGCGGTCCTGTGTACTCGTGCCATGTGTACGTGCTCCTGTATTCCGAATGAAGCTGCTGTAACATTAACATACAATTTGCTCTTAAAAGTAATGATAAAAATACTCTATGATTGTATATATAAATGTAAATATATCGAATAATATAAAAAACTATCATACATTAATTTCATAATATCACGAACTTAATATATCGTTCTAATTGTAAGTTTCTAAAATAGTTTCTAAAATATTACATTGTTTTTTGTTTGATAATAACAGCGTATTCACAAAATGTCTACAGAAATGAATCGAAGCTATTACAGAAGGCTTTAGAATTTTAATTAAGAAACAATATTTTTTTTATGATGGAATAATTTAATTCAATAATTGCTAAATTGATAATATTTTTGAAGCTCTTTCACGAATATTTGTTTTCAGTAAATTTACGGGTTATCGTCATGTCGTGATCTATTGCGCTAATTGCTAAAAATATTAATTATAATAAATTTTAATTTATTTAATAACTTTAATCACTTAATAAAAAATTGTTTTCCATTATTAGTTATTTATGAAATTACATTAATTACGAAATTATAATAATCATACAAATTTTATTCTACATTTTTTACTTATTTTTTTCACAAAAAATCTGGTTTGTTCTTCAATTATATTACTAGTTCGGAGACAATATATATTTTTAACATGGCCGTCATTCACTGTATCAATTAAAATATATTGCAAGGTTTCGGTAGATAAACGGATCGATGGTTAAGGCTTCCCTAATCTATTCGAGAAAATACCGAGTTGGTTGTATATTTCACGTCAAATGTAATTATTTTTATCCAAAGCATTAATAAATAGTGACAAAATGTAATTAAATCCATCAAATTCCCATAAAAAAACATTAACTATAATACAATTAATAAATACAATTAAAGTTTCCTCGAAGCTATTTATTTCTTATACTTGTTTTTTTTTCATATATATAATACTTGCACTAATTCCCTTCTCATCTTGAAGAATTTATTTTTTAATATTTTTTAATATTTAATTATTTCCAATAATTTTCATCCATTTCCATACAAATAATAGAATTTAATTTTTTAATCAAATAAAAAACTAACATTCTGATGAGTGCTTGATAATATAAAACAAATATAGGTAGACTTTCAAACAATAAACAGTATACGTTCTACCGTGAATCGCGCACAAACGACTATTGATTCTTCGACGTTTATTTATTAATGGCAATGTGGGACAACGTTAACCTTTATCGTAGATCGCCGCGCCCAGGCACTTCACATATTTCTTGTTTCTTTACTTTTTTTAAAATTATAAAAAATAGAAAACTACGGAAGAAATCCGATACACTATTATTGGTTCGATCACTTAATTTTATAACATAGGCCAAAATGAAAGTACACAATATAATAATAAACCATTTAAAAATTATCTTTTCAAAAAAAAAATAAAAAAGGCGCTAGGTCATACATTAGTTGCAAATATAATACATTGTTACATTAATATATACTTACAACGTTGTAAGAGCATTTTCTTATACAAAAATAAATTTAAAACATACTTAATTTTAAACAAAAAATATTAACGTGAGAAAATATTACAATATTTTTGTTTAAGGAGGTTCTAAACATGTTCGAACAAAACACTCTATGCACTAGTACAGCAATATCGCACGTATACATAACTATACGAAATTTTCACACAACCTTTTCTTTAAAGCTCCTAAGCTCATTTCTAAAAGCATAGTATTCTAGTTCTTTCATGTAATTCTTATCCCGAATTAAACTTGTTTTCGTATATAAGTATACGTACAAAGTATAAAACTTTTATATAAAAGCAAATGTAATTACGAATCAACGCTAGAAATCAATAACAAAACTGTAATTTTCAAATTTTTATTAAAATTTTCAAATTTTTATAGTTTTTCATATAAAATCGTTTAGTCCGAGCTGCGCATTATTGTTTATACTTTAATTCCATAAAAAGATTTTTAAATCTGTAGATGTAATACATGTACGAAAAAGTGGTATATAAATATTTTTCCGTTTGATCGTTAAAAATTATAAAGTTGCGTTAACAAAAATAAAATTTCACTATGTATATATAATTCATTATATCTACTGCATCATTCACTGCATAATTCTTTCATTATTTGCTTTGATATTAAAAAATATGATATTCAATAATGTATACGTGATTCTTTAATATGATTGTGAAAACAAGTCCTTAAAAAAATATGTAATATTCTGGAACAGATATTTCCATCAAAAATTCTTGGAAACAATCAGATGTTTTATTGGTTCAAATTGGACAACCAAAAAAATTAAATAATAAAACAAAAAGTAAAACATATTCAAAAGGTATATAAAGATTTATAAAAAGACATTTATCATAAAAAACGTAATGCTATTAGAATAGTAGTAATGCAATTAATATCATAATAGTTAATATAATATATAATTATGGTTTATATATTTGAGATTCAGCAGCACTGGAATGTATAAATTTCACATCCTTGTGTTTCGAAATTGTAGTTCTGTTAGGAGTTCTGGATTATTTAGAACAAAAGGAAGAGTTTCAGATAGTTTTAGAAAAAGTTTCGTTCGATGTAACACACACAGCGGTGTATACATAAAACTTGTTATAGATAAAGAAAAACGAAATAATTGACTGTTAAAGTGATCCATAATTTTATCAAAACGATTAAGAGAATAATTTAAGACTATTATACTTGATTATATTATACTTAGTTTGAAATGTTTTTGTTTGAATAAGTTAATTTTATAATTATATTTACAAGGCGATTTCCAATTATATGAATTAATATGAAATCACTAGTTATGTGCTATAATTTCACAAATTGATTAAATGCAATTAATAGTTTTGAACATCAATCGATATCACCAATCGATATACCACAAAAAACTCCTTTACGAAAATTCATGCATATCATTTAGCATATGAGACTTGATCGTTAACGCATTCTTACGTCAAACTTATAGAACTTATACCAGGTGGTAGACGTCACATGGACGGTTATGACAAACATATTTTTATATAAATTTGGATTGTGCATTATATCGTTGTTCATATTGTGAAAGTAAAAAGAAAAACATTTCTTGCAACCGGAACTATTAATTGAGTCCATTATAAACTTAACCATTCTAGTTATTATTGAGACACAACTGTTTTTTTTATTGATATCACGAGTGGAATAATGAAAGCACATATAAAAGTAAAATAAAAATTCATAATGGTACAATTCTATATATCCAGTAGTCCGCAGCGATTTTCGAAAATTATGATACGCGTCGATTAAATGGAAAACCGTTGATCGGGAAGGAAAGGTGGTACGATTCATAAACAAATTCTGACACGAACTCAAGACAATAAGACAATAAGCGCACAAAGTTCTTGCGACATTGCATGGCTTCTCGCAACACGTCGATTCCGTCCATTGAAATCATTAACAGGGCTTGCAAGTGATCGCGGTATAACGATGAGAAGTTAAATGGAAAAGCGAAACGCAAATAGATATACCTAAAACCATCTGTAAAACTTTTAGATTTTTATTTTAATTGTGTTTGGAATAGGTATATAAGATTATAAATAGAAGTATGAATAAAATAATACACATACGAAAGAGAAGATTAGATAAATATGATACAAATTTCCTAGAGTGCAAGAAAATTGAACATAATTTTGTGTCATTTGATATTTATTTTATGATGAATATTTATTTTATAATATTTTGTCATATATGCTTTATTATTCCTTGATATCAACTTTTCTTTCATGTTTCTGTTTAATATTTCATACTAAATTTTCCTTAATGAAAAAATAGAAGTCTAGCTAAAAAATCGAACAAGCTGTTTTTTTGTGATCATCTTTAAGAAAGATGGCAATTAACATGATCGCACCTTTTTTAAATTTAATTTCAAGAGGACTTTCCTTTAAAATAACGAAATTCACTTAAAATTTCAGTTCGAACTTCAGTTACAAAGTTATATAAGGCTAAAGTTAGAAAGAGAGATGCGATAAGCAACTTCCCTCGGTATTTTCGCTAAAAGTTGTTTTCAGATCGAAGAAGCTATAGCCGAAACACGATCTGATGATTTTGAGATACTCTATACACACAGAATAGCTTTGCAGGAATTCTCTGTACTTCTAATTCGGGTAGGATAGATGAGTAGAGAGCAGACAAGCGAGAGAACGGCTGTCATCCAGAACGATCTTCGTTAAAACTTCCCGACAGTTCTCTCTCGCATCGCATGAGCCATAATGTGTATATGTGTTTTCTATTTACTCCTATCATCTATGTATTTCCCTCGTGATGCCAGGCAATTTATATGATGCTGCAACCGATCTCTTTCCATACGTATATGCCACAATAAAATATGTAGCAATTCTAGAAACAATGACTAATACCTCCATTAATACCGAATGAATTAGGTATTTAATATTTTAGCCGGCACGCTCGGAGCCCAAATTTCATTGACCTTAACAGTTATATTTATTACCGCAATTCCGGTAAATTTTATCGTAATCTACGGTCGCAAATAAACAAGCGCGGAGCAAACTAATGTGTAATTTAAGTTGTCAATAAATAAATAAGTAACCAAAGCTGATTTCATCGAATGTCATTAAAGTGGATGCATTGTGCCTTATTATGAATAATAGAATGGATAGGTCAACGCTCATTATTTATTCACGTATTTAGGAATTTTCCCCTGGATCTATTTATGTATATTTTTTTCTTTTCTCTATCGGTTTTCCTGTTCTTCCAAGTTATATCACAAGTAATTCTCGATCGATTGTATTTCGATGGAACAAGAAAATCTGGTTTCTCGTGCGAATGCACACCGATCAGATGTCAACATATGACCTAATCTCGTCCTTTTCCCTTCTCTCGTTATATGTTCTATCATCTTATTATTATTACCTTTCATTAACATTCAGGGACACTTATCATTGACAACGAATGTAGATAAATCAAAATAGTTATATAATACCACACAATAGCGACATATAAAATATTCTCTAGTGGCAAAAAATATGTTCTTTCGAATTTCGAATTTTATTCTAAACCAGCTTCACGTCACTAGTACATATTAAGAAAATTATGATATATTAATATGTTAATGCGAACTACATTAATTTATTAATATTACTATATTAATTACTATATTAAGATTTAACATTATACATTATATATATCATTGTAATAATTTTTAATTAATGCTCAATGTATACATTCGCGTTATGTTCATTGTGATCTAATCTTCTTTGTATCTAATTTTCTAAGTTTCTCTTATAAGTTAAAAATTGTGCGAGTGATAGACTTTTAACGCGGCATGCCTTCGCGTATAATTATTATTTTTCAAATAATCGCGATGGACAAATTATATTACTTCAAAGAATTCAAATTCTCTTTGATTTATATCCGGAAAAATTCAATTATTTTATTTTGGATATTGTACTATGTTGTCGTAGATGTTCATAGTTTAAAATAATTAAATTTTTTTAAATAATTAAACTTTTATTTGAAATGATTTGTTTCAGATATCAAACATGAATATTACTGGCTAAAGCTATAGCCCTCTTAATCACATCCGCATTTAAATTACTTTAACAGCTAAAATTTAATGATTTATTTGTAATCTACAATTTTCATTTATTAATTTTCTTTTCATCGATCCTCTTTCATATATTTTATTTATCTTATCTTTTATTTATATTATTATATTATTCCTCTTTTTTATAAAAAATAATAGTAAAGAATAATATAAAAATATAAATAGAAGATCATTAAAATACATGAAAGAGAATTGATGAAAAGAAAATTGATGAATGAAAATTATTATATTTATATTTTTATATTGCATTTATTCAATTATATATCTTATGTTGAAACAAGCATTTCCTGCGAAAGTGATTGTCGCATAATGGCTTCACGCGAGAAAGTTTCACGACTAATTAGCGTCTATATTTAACACTGACAACCGCCTTCAACATTATCAGTATTCACGTTCTCTATCGCTTTCCAAGTGCACATACATTTGTAAGTTCGTCCGCCAAGTTTAACAACACGTTCAAATTTCGTACACCGCAAGTAAATTTGCGTTTACGAATATTTATAAACAGAATAATTGTACAAACACTACAAACAGAATGATGCACTGCTTATCAGATGAATTCTGCATACGGCAAACAATTTGACCGCGTTCACGTAATCATGTAATCACCGTTATTCGGCTATAATAAATGATATTCAATTACGTTTCCCGAATGCTGCGGGACATGGCGTGTCGTCAAAAATGTCACGTCAATAGACGTACCATAAGCACAATTCTGAAAGTGAGAGAATGGATTGAAAGCAGATAATTATTGCGCGTAGCAATTTGGACCATTCTGACACAACAATTAAACTGCACAGTAACGGTGCTCTTATTCCAAAATTGGAGTAAAGCACAATTATGTGCTGATATATGAAATAAATAACGCGAAAGAATTTCGTTCGATGCTAGAAAAAAAAAACGGAAGAATTGTGTTCTCACGGTCGCACAATTAAATCCGTAAAATTTGCAAACATCCGTTGAACGAGCGACATGATACCCTAAGCGCACTTTGCATATTCCTCGCTTCTTGAAATACCGTACGCGATCGGTTCTAGAATTTTATTGACAGTTTCCGCGTGTGTCGGTTAGAATAGTACGTGCGCGCGCGGCATGAAGTAGGATAATAAAAGTCAATGTACTATATACAACGCGCGACTTGGCCCAAGTGCCACATCGACGAAGACACAACGTTGGTGCAGTGCCGGTTCTTCCACCCACAAAAATCGACTTTTCGCGTCCGCATTTTCGCTGCAGCAATTATGTTTCTCATGCATTCGCGATACCGCTATGTCAGGCCGTAACATGATAGAAAGAATCATAAATAATGTATCAAACGGTGGACGCGCGCGAACATCTAAATCGAATCATGGTGTACGAGGCCATTGAAAGTTTTCCTATTCTACAATGCATTTTATATTTCGAAGTCTTACGACGATCGTAAAATTGTGAAATAACATTTTCTAATCACAAATACAGTGGAACAAGAATAGTGACTGCATAACATGACTCTTTAATAGATTTAATTAAAAATAAGTATATGCCTTCATGTTCAAAAAATGACGTAAGCTGCAAATTCTATTCTAATAAATATACAACCTACAATTTATGGTCGCTTATTTCCCTTAAAATATTCTGCAGTTGCGTAACAAGTGCTAAATAAAATTATTTCATGGAATCATAAACCGATAATGAAATAACAGCAACAATTCTCGTATTGTAATTGAAAAAATAAACGTTTTACAAAAATAAATAACGTTCCCATATTAATCGGAAATCTCTCTGACATCTTATTCCTTAACAAATCCGATTATGTTGGAATAGAATTATTGTAATCATACTAACTGACCAAAGTCATTAAAGCTCATTTTTATGAAATATAAAAAATGCCTCTGTATTTTTTTGTTAAATCGAGATGACATGTCGAGACACAAAATCAATATCGACAACTCTAAGCTTCATCCTTTCCGTCGCATTGCCGCAACACGTGACGCAATCTAATTGCTCGCATTCGCAATAAACTTAATTAAAATAATCGTGATTCTTATTTAATATTTCTAGATATTTTATATCATCGAGTAATAAGGAAAAAAAATTAAAGCAAATTTTATTTCGAGATCACTGATCACAGCAATTCATATTTTTCGCATGGATGAGATTCTGATGAAATTATTTATTCCGCGGATGGGCATAAATTCGCGGAATGCAATAGAGATAGAAATATGTTGAAATAAGAACAAATTTAGCAAGAAAAATCTCATTTTATCAGCCAATAAAAATTCTTAAAGATCCTGTACACATAAGATTCCTTTATATTTTCTACGCAATTTTATAGAATTAATCCGAAGTTCATTATCTTCTTGTCGTTCTCATTTAAATTTCACAATGCTATCTATCTGTTAATTGCATTCATTTCCATTACGAATTCTGATTCATGATTCTGAATCATGATTTCTTCTCGAAAGCATTTTCCCATTTTATTTCAATTTCTGCAACTCTTCATTAAGCGAAGTTTTGTAATTCTAGATCTAAATCAAACTCTATTACGTTCTCGAATTTCTTCTATTTTTTTATATTATCTTTCTCTATGCAAACTTCATTACAAAAGTTTATATTTGCATTTATATCACACTCTGCGCGAATCATGTTCTAATAATAATATTAAAACCTTTTGAATTTTTCATTACGGGACGATGTATTCTAGTTAAATCTAATGACTTTTGTAAAATGGCCATCTTAAAATTATTCTAATTTACGTAATTTATGCTAATCAACGTGTAAAATTAGACAAAATATATTTGCAAGTATATAGAATAATGGATTCGTGTGTATACATAAAATACACTATAATGTCTACTTTAGTATATTTACGTAGTATATTTGCATAGATACATATTTAGGGAAATATTAACACAAACACACATATTTCGTAAACATACATAAAATACATATTCAAAATCGTTATTAATTAGTTATGAATAAAATATGTTATCCAATATTGTGATAGATTATAAAGTAATGATTCTGATAATCTCTCATATGTCATCAATAAAAAATTTGTATAAAAATAATATTTTTTTACAATTTTTATAAAAATTTAAAAAATATATAATACATAATTTATTCAATAAATGTAATTACTTTGAAAAAAAAGCTATAATACCAAATGTAATAACTAAATTACATTAAAAGACAACCAGAAGAAAAATAGTTAGAAAAAGAATAATTATAAGATATTAATTAACTAGAATAAAGACATAAAGTTATAATTTCTTAATATTTCAAATATAATATATTATATATACGTATCTATTTTTGGTCAAAGTGGATTTTAGTGCTTAACAATATCCACATGTAGAGTTACAAATATGTTTAAATATTTATAAAATCTACATATGAATATTATTAAGTCCCAAAATTCCCTTCGATCAAAAATAGAATTTTTTTCTCTTTGATTTATTCTTATCTAATTTCCACTAATAATTTTTTAATATTTGACGTTCAATAGTAAGTCCACTAGCGTTTTGCTAGTGGATAACAACGTGATCAGGCGCATATATTGACGAAGGCAAGCGAGTCCGAGTGGCGCAATGCCGGCTTTTCACTCCTACCATTTTCCCTTCGTAGCGACGATTTGCACACGGAGGTCGATTGAACCGAATGACCATGCGGTTCCACTGGCTATACTCGGCATTATGCTCCATAAGTTGTCGTAAGGTGACAGCCAAAATCGTGTACTTTAGAGATTAGTCTGCTCATGACGTTAAGATGACTCGGCACGAGAAACGTTAGAATTAATGAATTATTTTGAAAAATGACTCGCGAATTGAGGCCAATCGATAAACGACACTTTTTCTCGCTAGCGCAATTGCGAGTCAGCTATACAGTACGTTTCATCGTAATTACGAATACGATTAATCAGTTAATCGACACTTGAGAGAAAAAGTATAGAGAAAGAAAAAGATAAGATATTCGGGAAAATATCGTACAGAGGTACGTCTATTAAATGGAATAATTTCCTCTCGCAGCTTCGCCTAATCATATCTTATACAAATAGGGAGTGAAACGAAAATACGAATCCCGATATCGGAGGAATTCATTTCATTGCGGCGAGAAAAACTCAGAGAACGTGGAAAGCTTTTCATTAACGTTATTATTGCCACTTAAAAGTAAAAAAACTGTCCTATATTATTAAATTATCGGAGACTAAATCTCATATTTAAAAAGTTATCAACATATATGATCATTAAGCATTAAAATAATCGATATTTTCAAAATTGTTCAAATATTTTATGTTTACGCGATTGAATAATACGTAAATTGTTACAGTCGATTAAATCTCAAAATGTCATATTTGCTTTTGCAATATTAACTGATATGTTTCCGATCATTCTTCACAATTTAAAAAATGGATGCAACAGATCGAATGTCATATAGGACAAGCTGACAATACACGATATCAGCTATTGGATAGTATTCGACTTTTATCTGGATTTTGTATTCGTCAAGAATAATTTTATCTCGCTCAACGTTTGAATATAACGTAATAGTGTGTCATGTTTGGAATTTTGATACAACGAGACTACATAATATTTGTGTTTTCTTAAATAAAACTCTCATATTTACTTACTCGTATTTACCTGAATATCATTCTTTAATAATTGCTGCACGATATCCAGCGTACTTCTTTGAATTATTATTAAAAAAATATTATACTTCCTTTTAAATTAAAATTAAAATTGAAAGACTTCTCTTTTTTTTTTAAAAGAAATTAAAAATAAAATTTACAGTAATTTCTTAGACAAAAACTACTTAAAGAAAAAGAAATTATTTACTATAAAATGTTCCTAATTTTCTATCTTAACATATTACTTTTCCTTTCTTTTAATAAGATAAATAATTGTTGTACAAGCTTCACACATTTTGAAAATCGAATAAATTCTCGAATAGATTCTTAGCTTAATAAACTCTCCGACTCATAAACTCATAAACGTATCTAGTAATCATTTCTCCGAATAAGAGCGATCGATGTGCTTCGTGCGAACTCATGTAATCAAGAAAAAAATTGCAAATACAGTTGAAATCGTTAAACAAGTTCCCAGTAAGTATATGACGAAAATATATATCGACTTTGGCATGACGTAATATTACGGTGAGGCGACGACCAATCCATAATGACGTAAGTTCTATGCTAACTATTAGCATAACAATCATGCGGAACAATGCTAACCAGAAGTAATTATTATTGTAATAATTAGGAAAATCGTGGAAACTTCAGAAATTCAATAAATGAATTTTTTCAAAAATTAAACAATAAAAGATATAATAAATAATATTGCTGCATTGAGAAATTATAGCCTCTTTAACATGCGTTCATATTTTTTAATTTATATTATATCCATAAAAGTTATGTAAATTAATATGTGCTACATAAGTATATAAAAAAATTGATACAAAAAATGCGAAAGTAAAATGAGACACTATATACTGATTAATGATTCCAATTCATGCGTCTAATAATTCTATAATGGATGTGTTGTACATTGTCTAGCAACAATTATGCCTTTATTGATGTCATTTCTCAAATAGTGCTGACAGTGCTAATACATAAGTATTGCAGTGAACTTTGTTCAGCATAATTGCGAAAGTTTGTTATAAAGATAAAATTGCGGCAGTTTCGCGAAAACTAATAGTGAAATGCATGTAGTTTTACGCAAAATAAAAAAGAGAGCCACTTCTGACTTCTAAAACGATCATTTGATCAAGTTTGCGACAAAGGCATTGTGTCATTGTGAAGAAGAAAATCCATGCAGCACATACGATGTAAAATCGATGCATACAAATCACGCTAAACGTGATAATCTAACGGAATCGATAAACTAATTCGATTTCGATAAGATGAAGAATGTTGCGCTCGACCGGAGGAAGCATGATATTTAAGCGATCTCTCAGACCGATAAAATCTGTTCCGCTTGGAGTGAACCACTTCGGTCACTAATGCATATAGAATGATATATAAACGATTGATGTGATCTGTCAAACTAAACTAACAAGTTACTGCATATCTGCAATAAGAATTAATCAATTACACAATCACTAGTTATTATATAATAAATAATAAAAATATAAAAAAATATCTCTTATGAAATACCTACTTTATTTCGTAAAATTATGTATCAAAGAAATACGACAAAATTAATTTACTATTAATTTAATAATATAAAAACATCACAAGGAATTACAGATAATATCAAAGAAAATTTAAGAAATAGATATTTAATTAGTATTTATTTATTTTGTATAATAGTTAATTAATGACATTTATCCATCATTTAACTAATACATAATGTTGCATGAACGAAATATTATATCATTATAATTCAATCGTGTCATGCCAAATTTTAAGCAGCAATATATGCGATGTTATACGCATATTTGTAGTCGACTTTTTTCAGCATTTCATCTTGCATTATGCATGTAAAGCAAATTGCATTTTATATCATACGTTTCGTGTATTTTATGCCTTATAAGGAAAAATTATTAATATTTCATAATATACTGTTAAATTTGTGCATCGTAAATCTACTACAGAGAAGTATTTTACAAAAACGTAATAGTTAAGGACTCCGTGCAGGATTCTTAAGTATGCAAGTTATATTGCATTTATATCTGACAGACATTGGTCTGTATCCCTACTTATACAGCAAATTTGAAAAATTTAATTTGTGTAAGGAAAATCTTGTGTTTCACAATTTATGTAAAATTTTCAAATCTGCTTTTTTAATTTTATCAACAGTGAAGACTGAATAAATTTTATTAATAGGAAAGAGATGAAATCACGAAGGCAATTGAGTTAGCGAAGCTGCCTATTTACAACTTTCTCAAAATTGCTCGCAAGAAATAAGGCGTAAATTTACTTGCCTACTTCCCTTAAATTTCTTCTATAATTCACCATTAAAAAAGACTTTCCCAATTTTCTCCATTGCTAATCGTTTCTGTTGGCGGGTAAACATTCATAACAATGATTTATAAACATTGCCAAGTAATTATATTCATTAACTTAATGATAAACAAACCAAAATATTCTGCTTTTGAAAATATTATTAACTAAATGATAAAATTTTGAGAGATTATGTTATCATGTTTTTATTAAAATAAAATATTCATTTTTCTCTTTAATGTATAACATAAAAAAATTATTTTATAATTGAAAAACTCATTTTAACTATATATAAATATAATAATTTCTTTTAAGTCGTTCAAGTTATAATTATTGCTTGTTTTATTATAATTAAATTCACACAATGATTATAAATTTTAAATTATAATTAAAACGATTGAAAAATTCGTAGAGAAAAGAGTAAAGGAATTTTACATTAAATAAATACAAGTGAAAATTGAATACACTAACCACCCCCGAGATGACATAGTGCAAGTGCACTTCCTTGAATCGTTTACGGATTTATGAGACTGGCGAACAAACAAGCAATACAAGACTATTGAATCGATCAATGCAGTCGCCATTCTGATTAATCCATACTATTAGACAGCTATGGAATCTCCAGCTTTCTACACAGCCATTTGCTAAAAACTATTGGTTATTATTTATAGCACAATTTCTGTACGAAATTTGTTTTCCCTTAACAAAAATGTTGAAAAGTAATTACCGATTAAAAGTCAAAAGGCTGTTAGCAAGCCTCAACAGAAAGAATGGATGACAAAGCAGTATTCTTTATTTAATTTTAAATAGAATTTGCTTGAACGTAAATTTGATTTAACTTGAAAAAGTTATAAAGATATATAACATTGAAAATGGATCCTTTTTTAAGATTTATAATATAATTTATTTCAGAATTGTATGTAAAAGGTCTCTTTCGCCAACTTCTGATTAAATTAATTGACGATCAACTCGCAAAAGTGCCAACAGTAGTTATATATATATATATACATATCAAAATGTTTCCTTTCTCTTTGTCTTCTGAGACAAACTGTGTTTAGTTCTCACATTGGTAATCATGATGATTGAGTTAAACATCGATCAGCGTTAATCAGAGTTGATGAAAGAAGCTTGAAATGCTTCTACCAAAAGTTAGACAAAGCAAATAGGAAAATACATTAAAACTGTACAGAGTACAATGAGATATTTTGGATTTCGGCGCTATAAAAACAACTTCATTTTTTATTCGCTGCATTTTTTATCGCTTATTGCTTATAATTTTTAGCAAAATATCTAACACAAAGAGATATTACTATTTCCATTTTTTTCCTGAAATATCTATTTTTAATTGGAGATATCAAATAATTTGCAGTAAATCGGAATATCCTCTGCGCAATTATATGATTTCTTAGTCTCCTCACCTTATCAATCGGCATTGAAGGGCACGCACGGCAGAGGTTCCAAAATGAACCAATCATGAGGCCGCGGTGTGTGAGGCAGTGGGACAGTAATAATGACACACAGCCGCTGCGTTAGCGAGCGACGAACGGAGGCCGGCCGTTTCTCCGCGACGATGACGACGGACAACGCCGTCGGTAGACCTGAACGCAGATGTTCTGTCGAGGAGGAGGACGTAGTTTTTCTCGGCGTCAATCACGGGAGATACACCACTATACGAATCCTCGTTCTCGTCCACCTCTCTCACTATCACAACACCACCTCTTTCTTCTCAGCCTTCAAGGCAGTGTTTGTAAGTGGCGCTCGGGCTCAGGCACGGGCTCCGAATTGCTCCCTCTGCGTATTTTGTGTATATATTGTGTCAAGTACGTACATAAAGCGATATTTAGATATATTAAGATACATACATATATTGTATATAAATGTATGTATAAATATATGTATCAATAAAATTACACCGCCTTATAATGAGTGTGTGTATGTACAAGATGAGCCAACGAGAACTTTCCACCTCATTTTTTTTTTAACCGACTGATTGCGAAATATGCTAAATGCCATTTTTGTTTTTAAGGAAAATGTATATAATTATATGATATGATAAGTTTAACTGTTCATTCAAACTATTGTTTCATCTTCTTGATTAAGATAGCTGCCTCTTCACAAATATTAAATGGTAAGTGTCAAGTGGCACAACGTTTTTAGATTCTCTTTACAGTTATCCTATTTCTTTTTATTTGAGTATTTCGCAAAAAAATTTTAAGTCTTAAGATATTCGAAGTTGAAAATTCAATTCAGTGACTTGCAAAGGTCATCTAATTTTTCTTCATTATATTTTTTTTTTATTTAAGATACTTTAAAAGAATTTATATTATGACACAGGATGTTACGTCACAAGGTAATCACTGAAATTTAAAAAGGCACAGATTCTGAAGAATTCAAGGGAATTAAAAAATTCTTAAATATATATCATCTAATTCCTATTGTCACTTGAAATTTTTAAAGGGTTAGCTATCTTACAATTAGTCAAGAAGATAAAAAGCAGCACAATTTATCATGTACATTTTCCTTTGAAAAACAAAGTTGACGTGTTCCAGCATAAATCAGTTGATTACAAAAAACAAGGCGGAAAGTTCTCTTGGCTCATTCTGTGTGTGTGTGTGTGTGTGTGTGTGTGTGTGTATTTTATAACACGATATTATGTAATATATACATGTATATATTCATTATATAATATATATATATATATAAATTCATATAATTTTTGAATAGGATTTTTCACAGAAAAACATTTTTAAAACTCTTTTGTTCCGAAAACAGTTTTGGACGTAAAAATGTTAAGGAAAGAATTTTTCACACTTTGTAAAATGTCTTCTTTTTTCTTTTCTATCGACAAAATGTAAAAGAAAACCTTGTTTTTTATCTTTTATAAAAACATGTTTATCTTAAAAATATCCAAATATTGATCCTGAGTAAAAAAATTTTTTACATTTTATATTACATCTTTAAAATTATACAAACATCTTTAATATTTTCTCGTAATTTTCAATCTAGGAAATTCAGAGGTATTCTGTTACACCTTTAGCTATAAAGAAGTATAAAAGGCGTGTGTAAAGCGGTAGCACCGATGTGTGCATGCCGTATGTGTGAGTATACACGTACACGAACGAAACACAATGCCAGCATTTGCGCGTACCGTACGGTCCATCCGATGGATTTTTCTCCGACGAAAAAGAAAATTGCGAAATGGACCCCAATATTCAGGTTAAGGTTAGCCTCAGGCTACATGTTAAAAACGATCAGTAGGCGACCGTATACTTATCGGAAGCGCCGATAACGGAAGAACGAAATGGCAAAAGCGATAAAACGGAGATCTCCATGTAAAATGCACATGAGATGGCTCATAAATACATTGGGAATGTGATTGATAGAATATGAAGTGATTCGAAATAAATCATTACGAAGTTTTCGAAGGATTCAAATTTGCTAGCTAGTAATTATACGATACATTTGCAAATGATGAATAAGTTTATACGTATATTGGTAATATCTCAAGGAAGTTGATTTTCCTTGAAAAATATAAGAAATGATAAATTTATATTTATCGGCATATTGAAATATGCAAAAGAGGCAAATATTTTGTTAAGTAATACTTATAATATAAAAATTAATATTAATACATTATATTGTGAAAATTATAATATTCATAAATACATTATAATAGGGAAATATGAAAATTGATATCCATTAATCCAGCTAATAATAATTATATATTGATGATTATAACAATGTGATGATGATTATCTTAGATATCGAGACAATATTTTGGGCAAGCTAAGATCACAATGTGATTTATTCTCTCATTACGAATGATGTAATGAGAATGTATGAATATTAAATTAATTTTGGCGGAGCGTCAGTCAGAAGACAATTATGTAGATTTCTAACAAAGATAAGAGTGCGAAAGAAGGAAACGAAAGAATGGATAAGCAGCCTTCACACTTCGTTCGACATTATCGTCAATGTCGTCAGAACTGAGAACAAAAGTATGTTCGAGAACGCAATATAGATCAGAAATAATGAACATCTATCTGCCAGGTATTTACCAGGTATGACTATTTTGCGAATGAATATACGTTTTGGTATTGTAAAATTACTCATCGCATAATTACGCGTACCTGAGAGAATTCTTGAAAGACACGAAGAATCCATTGAATGTTGCAATACCAAGTGTCAAGTTAAAAAATAATAGAATACAAAATTGTCAATGACAACGTACAAACGGAATCAAGGTCATCGACTATAACTGCGCATGTGAAGATTAATTAAGAGGAACAAAGATGATCACTTTCAAACTGCATGATCTATCAAAGTTTGCTAATTGTCTATCGAACAAGATTCATGGGGAACCTAGCAAATCATTTAAACATCGAATGAAATAATACGTAGTGCGTGAGAATTGAAAAACGACATCGGAGGAATTTTGCCAGACAATTCGCCAGCGAAAAAAGTGGATAAGAGCGAAATAGATCAGGAAGTGAAAAAGCGAGTCATTCTTTCTGGTTTTACCGTTTCATCTCCGTCCTAAGAAACCTCCTGCTCGTCGAGCATGGAGCTTCTTCCTCTTTTCCTTTTTTTATCCTTCCTTCTCCCCTTCGCTCCTTCTCCCACCTGTCTCCTCCTCATCCCCTTTCTTTATCACGCTGCCTTTTCTTCTCTCCCAATGTCTCCATCGCCCGGTCTAGCCGAAGCTTCTTCAACGCGCACCTGTCAACTTACCGGCTCGCGTATTACGAGTGCGCACCAAGAAAAGCACAAGCATCTTAGAAAGATACTCGTGACATCTTCGAAAGAAGGCGCCGGTATCAACGGATACGATGGTCGCACCGACACGACATCGGCTAGCACCAATACGAATATTTAATTAAATTTTCTTACCGCATATCCGTGTTATATATAGACAAGGACTAGATATAGAAACGAAAAAAGAATCGCACAGTGTAGATGGGTGAGTGGGATAGATACGCGCCGGTTAGTGATCGCGTAGAACATGGTCGTGTAACGTAAGTGTGCAAAGTGACAAGTAGGCGAGAGAAACGACGACAAAGACGGGCAGAGAGAAAAAGAAAGACGGATTGGGATAGAGATTAGAGTCTAATATGTAACATTATACGTATGATGTATATGTATATTGTGTGTGTGTGTGCGCGCGCGCGCGCGCGCGTGTGAGTGTGTGTGCGTGCGCGTGTGAGTGTGTATGTGTGTGCGTACGTTCGCGGTGTACGTGTGCGCGCGTGTTGGCACCTAGGTGACACCCCGGACCGGACACGTACGAACGGCGTTCACGAGACGGAGGGCAGAACGAGAACGGAATCGTGAGAGGCACTGCTGGTCCCACCGTCGCCACACCGACGTTGCGTAGAGCGCCGCGACGCCGGCAAGACGGCCCGCGGGACGGTAGGAGGGATTGCCGATGACAGGCGCAGGCGTCAAGCCGAAGCGAAGACCGGGTCGATAGTCCGCAACATCGTTCCTCCCTTGCCGGCCGGCTGGCACTACACGCTCGCTTTCTCACTCTCTCTCTCTCTTTCTCTTTCTCTCTTCATTTCTCTTTCTCTCCGCGCTGCTGCCGCCGCATCGCTAAATTCCACGCAGTGGCGACCCGGCGGTCTGGGGTGCGCGGGCGCCTCAAAGTGCAAAAATTCGATTCTCACACTTTTCAAGGCTTCACCTATCATTGGCGTAATGACACTTTTTCAACGTCGGCAACATTTCTTAAGCAGTTTTTATAGTTATCTGGCTAAATTGCGTGCGTGATCTAATTTCTTTCATATTTCTCCTATTTTATGTTCGTTGAAAATTTAATGATGGCTATCAGGTGCGTCGCAACATTTCGCAAAAATCCAATTCAAAATTCCTTACGTTTGGATTTCGATTATTATAATAAAATTTCAATTATCTCCCTTTGTATAGTTAACACTAAAAAGAAATGAGAGCAATCGATCAAACTGTAGTCAATGAACATTATTAAATTTTATTATTAACGCTCGTTTATTTCGGTCGATGTAGATTAACTTTTGATCTCAATTCGATTTACTTTCCATCTTTTCCTAATTCTTAGACTTGGGAAAGAATGAAGAGTGAATTAAATCGAGATTAAAATTAATCTATTTTGACAGAAATGGGCATGAGTTTAGACAATCGGTTAGGGCTCCGAAACTCTTTAATTCGTCACTGGCTCCTCTCTATTTCTCTCTCATTGCTTTCTCGCATCACGGTTACGTACATATTCGT
>NW_017306091.1:2566297-2579438 GCF_001594115.1 Trachymyrmex septentrionalis | reverse complement strand
TCTCTCTCTCTCTCTCTCTCTCTCTCTCTCTCTCTCCCCCTCCCTCTTTTATTCTTTCTCTTTCTCTCTCCCCCCCCCCTTTTAGTTTTCTCAATTCTCTCTTTCGCTTTGCAACTACTATTCATTTGGTCTAGCATCTATTTTCTAGGGAGGCTTTTTCGCCCACCGCCCACATTTCACTGTCGCATACACGTATATACATGCACGTTATTCGATGTAGAAGTAGTTCCGAATTGCCTCCACGTTCGGAAGGTGGTGATTCAGGTTGCTCACGGTGGTTCTCTTGGTTTCTTCCGTCGTTGTTCAGAGTCTCATGCTCGATATGCGTCACTGCTCGTACTTTCTTCTCTTCTCGATTTATCTTCTTGTTTTTAATCTCGCTAGTGCGCACTTGCAGTGTTTGCTAATTGGTGTTAAATCGTAAGAACAAATTTAAATATACCTTTCCTATCGGAAGTTTTACAGCAAATCTCATTATTTCACATAATTGAAGAATTTTGATCGATCTCTTTCTTCTTTACTTTAATTTAAATATTTTAAATAGAGAAGAGAGATGGACGCACATGAAAATGTATAATATTGAAGAGGCACCATGTAATTGGATTTTTGTTAAAGAAAATTTAAATTTTAATCACACAAGGTATGTACATTTCTCAATTTTGTCATCGATTACCTCTCAAAAATTGTATATACCGTTAAACATTTTTCATTCTGATTCACGTCGGATATATTATTTGTATAGTTGGTAACAAAATGTTTTCTTTAACCGTTTTTCAACAAATTTATTGTCGATTTCATATTAATATTTTAGTTTACGAGAATATTTAACATTGAAAATATCTAGCCAAATTTTATATTAAAGGTACAATTTTATGTATAATATTTAAAATATATAAAAAATATACACATACATATGTATGTATATATGTATAATCGTTTAATCGTTTAATGCATATCTGTAAACACGTACAGATACACACACACACACATATACGCTTACATTTCAATTTTAAAATCAAAGAACGAACAAACAATTTATATACTTCATTCCTTTTCTATCATAACTGATTATTGCCTTTAAATTTTTTCTCTTTTTTAAGTTTTTATATTGTAACTCCATTTCTATTCCGGCATTCACTATCACTATTTTTAGATATAACTTGCACAATTCTCCCATTTATGTTCCGATCGTTTTATCGTTATCCCCTAAGGTGAGTTCTTTATGACTTTTCTTCCTGATTCTCAAAGATTCGCCTCTCGCTTGTTCAACGCTCATCGATAGTCCTATTTGCTCTTATTTTCTCTCCTTTTCCGCGTCTGCTTCTCTTCTCTATATCTTTCTTTCCTATTTTATTGTAGGTATCCCGTGCTACAAACGATATAATAATTTACTTCTTATATTATTCATCCTCATTTACCAACTTTATAACACTTTTTTATGATCAAACGAAGAATATATTTCTATAGATATCGCTACACTTACTTAGCGTACGAAAATAGACGAAGAACAGTGCTAAAAGATAAGCAAATTAAGAAGCATACTATTAATAATAGCGTACTATTTTATTAATAGTATACTATTAATAAAAATATTAAATTGTATATATAATTAATTGCAAACTTGATAAAAATTTGTATCTTTATAAAAGAAACGAAGTGAGTGGCTGTAAGAAAAGTGAAGATACAAAGAGAGCACAAAATTAAATCGGAAACATTATTAATTTAGATGATATTACAGGGACTAAAAAAGATTGCTCAAGTTAGTTGCGTTTACTACGATTTTGTTCTAAAAAAAACACCAAGATGCTCAATTTTTTATTTCGCTTCTCAAACTTGCACTACTCTAATTCTTTTTGTCTTGACACAAAATATATTCATCGTTTTTCCTATTGCACATGTAATTCTTAAAATAATATAATATAATATACATACTATAATACATATATTGTACATTTCTTTCATACATTCTACACGATATAAAAATTATATAATTAATAGTAAAATATAAAAGTTAAATACATAAAATGTGATTACTATTCAATGATAAGATTCAATCTCTTATGAATCTTACAATGTTAATTGTGTAATAAAAATACAGATTTTCTTTGTCATTTTTCACACAGAGATTTCCTAAGAATCGAAAGGTTAACATTTATATACCTACTATTATTGCCATTCGAGAATAACATATTCTATTTCAGAAAACCTATACAGAAGACATTCGAATTCAGTACGAAGAAGACTACTGATACCATTCCCATTCGGCCCTCTCTTTGACAGAAAATAATTTTGCTACTCTGTCGAACATTTGCGAGGTATCTTTAGCAAGCCCTTTAATATTCCGTTCTTATCCCGGAATACGCTGCTATCTACGTCTTCTCTCGCGGTTTCCTCTTCCGTGTTTGCATTTTCGTCGTTTCCTGTCCGTCACTCGTTGTGCTCGTCACGTATCCGGCGCCACGATGTCGACTCAGCGACGTCGGCGACGCGTCGCGTCGGGGTGCAGAGCTCTCAGGTCGCCGCACGATAGGTGTGTACTCAGACTCGAATCGTCATTCCATGACATAATTCGAGATGCAAAACGAAATTCTCAATAAAGTTGAATTTTCCAACATGACAAATTTTTTCCGTTTACGTCTCGCGTAACGCAACGGAGTTACGAGTGTACGGTTGGACAGTTTATGCTCTCGTGTGTTTATGCAGTTTACTACCACTTAGGGGATAAATCATAAATAACACCTGGTGCGTGACGTTTCTGCCATACGTTGAATTTCAAGGACAATGTGTTGTTCCCTGCGTGCTAATCATTTTCATGCTGCGAGAGTTACATACGAACATATATATGTGTAATAGTTCGTGTAATATGAAATTTATTAAAATGTATGAGTACTTTTTCGGAGGTAATAGAATTCTTAACACAAATTTTTGAGTGGAGAATATACCTATATTTATTAAATAACTTGTGAAAAATGCAGCATACCTACATGATTATAGATGATTGAATATTACAGAGATGTTACTCGAGAATTAACTTTTTCTACTTAATCAGCAGGATTGATCTCAGCCATTGGAGTTCTCCACTCAAAACGATTTTTTAACACTGTTATTACGTAATAGCAGCATCTACGTAGATAGATATATAATTTCTCGTTTTATAAACTATTGTATCCCTTTCTGTTAACGCCAACGCACTGACGGACGCAATATCTAATATCGATCAGAAGTGGCACGGGTAACTCTCGAGTGATATCTTGGTCGCCCTTCGATTGGCATTAAATAACACATCCATGACCTAAATAATCTCGAAAATTCACCGTTTCCTATTTGATACGCCCGAACGTTTTCGATGAAAGAAAAAGAAGAACAGTAGATGGTTATCACGTTGAATTCGCATTCCGAATCCGAATTTCCCTCGAGTAGTGGAATAGTTGAAAATTATTTTTATTTTTGTTACTCGCAAGGGAGAATCGTTGCTTTCGCACGGCGTTTCGCACGGCGTACACAGCGAGAAAGTCATTCATCATTTCGTTGCATTTGCAATGAACCATGTACAAAATACATTTTGCTGTCACGCCATTCGCGTGATTGCAAGAAATGACTCCAATGATACGAGAAGCGACAAAATACAACGATTTTTTTTTACTACTACTCTCTCTTCATATGTATGCGCATCGACTAATTATTCTATCATATATACGTTTAATATTTTTCAAATGACTGATATAAATGTACAAATGCTACATGTAAAAACGATTTTACTGAGATATTAAAAAATTCAGATAAATACAGTTTTAAAAATCATTTTATTGAACTATAAAAGTAAATATGTAGAAAATTCAATGATGCTACAAAAAATTTTAACATATTTTAGCATCCAATTTGAGCATTCTATATAATTAGTTTGATAGTTCAAAAAAATTTTTTTTCAGATCTGTATCTAGTTAAATTTTAGATATTTCAGTAAAATCGTTTTTTTCGTATATTAATTGTGATTTTAAAATTTTCGAATATATTTGTGTAGCAGCGAATCTATCAGATAATATTAAAAAGTTTATCTCGTCCAAATAAAGTTCGGTAATTCTTTTTTCGTTAAGTACAGTTTGTAATTATAATAAAATCAGGATTTAATGCGAACATTTTGTTTTAATCACAATGCTGAAAAGGCAAAAAATTATGCCATTCATATTCTTTCTTGTTTACTTTTCTTATATTTTCTCTTTAATTTGCAGAAATTCAGTATTACAGAACTACACCTTTTCATAAATAGAAATTTATAATTAATATCTATACACATAATCTAGATACGTAATATGATATTTAATTAATATTGCAGCATTTTAATTTGTATGATTATATAGAATCACTGATTTTAAAATTTCGATTGTATGTATCGCTAATCGTAAAATTTTTAATTAGATTTCCTTGTTCCGTTTGACATCAGTAACACCTCACATAACAAGTACTTGTTTCCGAGTTAAATTGGACTTGTTCGATTACCACTACGAGCACTTCGTCAGTCAATTAATTCGGATAATCCTTGCATGTCTATGCTATCACGATGTGACAATTAAATTTGATTGATAATCTCTTTTTAATGCCCCAATATTGCTTAAAAATAATATCATTAATTTAATTATCTGATTTGATCAATAACGATTATCGATAACAAATAATTCGTGATATAGCATGATAATTACTATTTTATCATTTTTCAAGTGTTCTTCAATATTTTTTAGAGTATATTATATAATAGTAGCAATTTGAAATATATCCTTCTTTCGAAATTTCATTCATTTAAATAATTTTAATATCAGAATATATTCATTCGCAAAACCGTCACTTACCTTTAGCAATTAGATTCATTGTTTCCTTTACATGCACAGGGAATGCAGAAATTAAAAAGATAAATTAAACAATAAAAGGTGAATTTCTATGTGGCTGCAAAAAATTTAAAAAAATTTTAACATTAAAAAAGATACTATTAATATTTATAATAAAATTGAAATGTAATGGTTCGCATTAATAAATCAAATAAAATTAAACAAAATAAAATTTTTTTCAGTATAATGAGATGATCCGTGAATTCCTCAAGTTCATCAATTATATCCTTAAAAAAGTTGGAAACTCAGATTTGAAAAAACATTAAATTCTAAAACATTAATCTCTTTATCTTCAAATCCTTCTACTCCTCCAGCACTTTAAATCTTATATATATGTATGTGAAAATCGATGAAGCTTTTTCAGTAATCTAATGTAATTAAGCGTGGAAACTTCAGGTTGGATCTCATCATCGGACGACGACAAAATTACGAAGTCTTTATGATATTTGACAAAAGCACAGACAGATCGATTTAATTTCTCTCTTCATTGCGGGAATCCACTCCACACCTCGGAAAAACGAGAATTGTACCTCGCGATATGTCTGTCTATATAAACGCAAGTGGGTTAATTGAAATCTTCGGCGAAGTGTTCCATCGCCTGTGCCTACTATCTGACAGATTCATCGTTAATCATTACGAACCAAGAATGATCAACGAGACAATAACTTCCGCAGTTCGCACTATTTTAGATATCTATTGCCTGCTGCAGTCTCAGGATCGAGACTATCCGACTTTTTCGATAAAAATTGTGTGATATATATAAACTGAGCTAAGTTTATTATAGTTGTAAAATCTATTTTCATTATAATGATATATCTAAAATCAATTTTATACGATTTTATACGATTTATTCTTTCTCATTCTCTTTGACTTCTTTTTTAATTTAATTTTTATATTAAAAAATATTATTACTGTAAAATCCGTGCGAGATTTTTGAAAAATGTCAGATGCATTTTTTCTTCCATATTCTTCATGCGTAAAACATCAAGTTTGCATTAATGCACCTACACGAATACTGTGTTTCGCTCTCGTCACCGACACATTACGCTTGATTTCCGCTTCCGTTCCCTGTAGCCGCGGTCGCATGAACGAGGAACACCTGCTCGAATTATGATTTGCAGTGCATAATCACATTGAGGAAAAAAGTACTAAATTTTAATAAACATTTGAATAATACTAACTTCGTATTTCATGTGATAAATAAATATTTATTAAATAAAAATGATATTATAGTTAAAACGAACTAATAGTTTCTATATCAAATAAGTACATATTCATATTTAATAAACGTTCAACTGATATTGTTTAAACAAATATTTATTAAAATTTAATACATTTTTTCCTCAGTGCAGAATAACAATGCGATAAGAAATTACATTTAAATGCATATTTAAGTGAATAAATTACATCAAAATTTAATGACTTAACCAGAAGTCTTGAATTTTTGTATAAGCTTTACACGTCGAATAATATAAATTTATTATAGTTAAAATTGCCAACTGAGTAAACGTAGCTCCGTGTAAGAGCAGTTGATTCATCAGCACGTCCTCGAATTCGATTTCGACCCTTTATAGGTACATATTTTAATTTATAAAAGATATTTTAAAAATTTTGAGTGAAAGATTATGATGTTTTATAGAAAAGTTTGATAAACAGAAAGATTCTGAAAAAAATAACATTGTTTCGTATTTACATTAACGAATGTAAAAAAAAAAAACCTATTAGAAATTCATACTTGAATTTTTTAACCGTTAAAAGTATCTCGATTTCTCATTCAGTTCATAGACTAATTGTTGATTAAAAAGAACCCAAAGTTAAATTTAAAATTAGAATATTCACTGATAAATCGTGAATATTATATACGTATAAGAAAAAAAATATATAACAAAAATATTAATTTAATATCATATTATGGAACAATTATATAATATGATTACATTTCTATATAGATAGTATAGCATTTATATTTAATCTTAATATGTATTTAATGATTCGTATTAATCCAAATTACATTTGTTAGAAGCAAGCTTACTAATTTAACTTATAATTAATAATTTCATTAAAGTGTAAAGTTCTTCCTCCTCTCAATTTTTTTGTTTAGTTTTATATTAAAAAATAAAAATGAATATAAGAGAAAAGAATTGAAAAGTCTTATATTTTCATGGATCTTCCTACGCTCTTTTTATAATTCTTGCTACATGATAACTATTACTTTAAATAAATGTATTATTCATAGCATAAAAACGAATCTGAATTAAATAGAACAGTAAAATCAATTGAATCAATAGCTGAATTACACAAAAGAAATACAACAAATTTTATGACCAAATCTAACACAAAATCCAAAAAGGAGAGAAAGAAAGAAATCTTATCTTTTCATGTAATTGAGCCAACTTCTACATCTGCAAAGCATAGGAAGGGGTTCAAAAGTGGCTGCGGAAGGGATTGCTGTCCCTTTTGTTTCCGTCAAATCAGCAACCTCTTTTTCTTGTCTCTTTGAATCAATACGTATGGACTATCATTTTGAAGTAACTTTATATCATCTCAAGGCAACTTATTTCTTTCAAAGAGAGCGCTCTCATTTGGTTCAACTGCAGTCGAAACAACAAACAGTTGCTAAACACTTTCCGTCTAAATATTAATTAAAAATATAAAATTTACATAACGGTTTAACCTGAACCTCTGAGCCTTCATGTGGAACTCGCTAAGTAATATCAAATAAAAAATTAAAAATTTACAAATTTAAAAATTCAAAAATTCAGAATAAACAAATTACTAACGGTAATTTTTATGTCTACTACCAAAACAAACTTGTACGATAATAAACTACAAATATGGTGCACAAAAGACTACGCACTAATATTTAAAAAGGTGAGGGAAAAGGAAGATGTCACACAGTGCAAGGGCCTATAATTGTAAAAATAAAATATTCAAGTTTAGTATTTATACGCAAATGTATTGCCACAAAATGTACAATATAATAGGTAATTGCGACAACTACCATTATGAATATTAGGATGCGTGACAAAAATATTGAATCTATGTAATATATATAATACTGGAAGAAATCCCTTGCGATATCCCGAATCTTCATTTTATCCCCTTTAACTCACGGTCTCGTATGTATGTCACGTATATAACATAATGCGCAAGGAAAGTATGCTTTTTAGGAATTCATACAAAATTCATAAAAAAAATTTTTGATCAAACAGCGAGCTTAACTAGCGTATTAACATTTGCCAAATATTAATGCAGATCGTACCTATGTTGTTATAACTCATTTCAACAATCATTGTATCATACCTTAACAAATTTTCCTCAATTATCTCGCCGATTATGATATTTATAATATAATTGATATACATTCCTATATAATATATATAAAATTGAAATACTTCATTTAATACGCAACTTGAAATAGAAATCGCAACTCGAGCATGTTCAACACCAATCGATCGTTCACATATCTCTGAGATTTCTGACGTAAATAATGTTTTTGCTTTTCATAATAAATATAACATAAAATATAAAAAGATAAATAATAATAAATATAGAAAATATAATTTTTATTTCTTCCTACGACTAGTTAAAAATATAAGCTAAAATATTATTCAATTTTTCATGTGCAATTACACTAGAGACTTTTCGATCAAACTAATTTTCTTAGAAACATGTTCTAAAAAAATATTATTGTAATTAAACACGCAAAATATTCTTGGAACATAATTACATATTTAAGGATTATATATCAAGAGATTTGCGTGTTGTGTAGCGACAACATCTCGCGCCAAATTACATTTAGAAATATTATAATCCCACAAAAAGAACATTTTGTTCTTCGTAAAAAAAAAATAGTTAATTAAAAGATTTTTATAGCTAAACTGTGATTGAACGATATTGATCATATCGATGTAGTGTTCAAGAATGTTTCAATTAACGCACGAATGTCTCGAGAATTAGATAAGATATAAAAATCCGAGTTTTTTATTTATAAATCGTACAGTTTTAAAGAAAATACATTTTGATAAAAAAAATTTAACCTCTTGATAGGAACTTCAAAGTGAAATAAAGATCAATTTTATTTTTTAAAAAACCCCAATTCTTCATACATCTACATTTACAGCTCTTCTACCAAAAAAATTTAATTATCGTTTACCAAAATTATTAAAAATTATGATTTTTTGCACTTTTAGCTGTATTCTTTAAACATTTCTTCTCTTATCTACTGTCATTCTCCCTTTTATCTCCCCCCCTCTCTCCCTTTCTCTCTTTCTCTCTCTCCCCTCTCTTTCTTATACAAAAAAATACATATATTTGATCTTTCATATAAAAAAAAAATAAAAAAGAATATAAGGTAATAATAAAAAAATACAATTAAAAGGAATGAATAGAAAGTTTGCAAGAAAGGGGATGCTTTTCTCCTCGCGCAATTACCGTGACCGAGTCATGCCGCTTGGGGTCAATAACACTCAATATTCCCCTAGACGCTACCCTAACCTTTGGTTAAGGGGTAGCGTCTTTACCCCCATGTCCAGCATGGGGAGGAAGTAACCACGCGAAATACCACGTATTCAAGGAGGGTGGATCACGCGGCGGTAATTCTTGGAACGATCGATCGGAGTTGCATGGATCGTGGACGTCTAATAAATGGACGCGCGAGGCGCGTCCTTTCTCGTATATGGCCGCTCATCCGAGATTCGTGTCACAATATATTTTCTTTTAATTCATCGCTCACACTCACCAGATATTGCGCGTAATGTTTATGCTTAACGAAGGAGGAGGAGCGCTTCTTCTTCTTACTGGCGTTAGCGGCAACCGAAGTGGCGAGGGTGTAGAGCTTGTCGCCGGGCTTCTCCTTACGGGGCGTTGATAGGTTCGACTTGTTCGCGGGCATCGTTCGCTCACTTAGTCGCTCGTCCCAGTTACTTTGCCGTCAACCGGCGGCAGTGGCGGCCTACAGTTGCACGATGACCCGTATCCGTCAATGACGATCACTGTGAACGAGATTAGCGGTCCAGCGACGAGGGAGGAGAAGACGATTGATAACACGACCGAAACTTTCCTACTCCACTCTATACAGACTGTACGAAGGTACACGTGCGCGTCGCTGTGTGCGCGCCTATGACAGGAGTTCGGTTATATTCGGCTGTGTACGGCCCGAAGCCACGCCTCCCGTTACTGCCGTTCGACGAACCGCCAAGTTATTTGAATTTGCGTCGCTACTGAACAGACCAAAAATCGAATGAAAAATAAATTTAAAAATTTTCTTATGTGTACATCTAAATACACAGATTGATATATATGATCTAATATGATGACGCATATATGATTTAATTTGGAAAAGAAGTAATTTGATAAATCGTTCTAGCTATTTAGAAATTATGGCGGTCAAAGTTCCACTACAAATATTTTGAAACATTTGCTTGACAAATTAGAAGAAAGAATTTTACAAATTGAACAGTCAAAAAACGTTTTAAAGCATTTGTAATATCGCGTTAATCGTTAAATTATTTATTAATTATTTTTTCGTAATATTTATAAACATTTATTCAGAAACTATTTGAGATTTGAAAAGCATTAATACTTTTTACTGTTTAAGATGCATTTCAAATATTGAAAATATATATTGGATATATAAAAATATATTTATAATAATATAAATAACATGGACTATAGTTCTTCAGCGCATTTCAGAACATATCTTTGATCTATTGTTTCAATTACACTTTCTCTAAACTTTATTCCCTTTTTTTCTTTAAAAACTGAACATATACCTACTTATTTTTAAATGTAAAGAATACAGAAAAATATAAAAAGAGAAAGAATAATTGCTAATTAAATATTAAAATCTTTATTATTAATTGTTTTATGTATCTACTTATTTTATTTATGTCTTACTTCAGCTGTAGCGAACATTCGTTCCAGTAGTAAGTAACTATTAAAAACATAGCACAGGCCAGTGCCAGCAATGACGGTATTCAAAAGCAATTGATAGACATTTAAAATAATGCAATCTAATTGTTACATTCAACAAACATTCAATCTAACCGTTACTTATAGCTCATAAATATTGGATACATTATAAATAGTATCATAATATTAAGTAATTAGAATTATATATGCTATATTAAATATGATTATCTATAATAATAATCTAGAAACTTGATTATATCTATCTAAAGTTCTTAGGCCTTGAAATCAGAAACTCAAGGTTTGTCTGCGACGTTCGCGTTACTTAAAATACGCAAAAATGTTTGCGCTCAAAATGAGATATATATTTGGGCATTGAAGAGAGGGAAAGAGAGAGAGAGAAAGTGAAAATGCTGACAAAGTGCAAAAAGTGCAAGCAATGCGAACAAACCTTAAGTTTCTCATACGGGAGCATCAATTGTCGCGCTCTTATTGGTTGCGTGCTCGTTGTCGGAAGCGAATAGCCGCGCGGCATCGTGCGCGCGCGTGCAAGAGAAGAAGAAATTTCACACGCACGACGAAGAGGTGCTGGCGGGTGAAGGGTGAAGAGAAGAGCAGGAGAAGGAGCGACGCGGCGCAGCGGCAGACGGAGACGGTCGACGCGAACGCAAGTTGACCCGTGTTTCTGCGCTCGAGCGCGCCCGTTCCGCTCGCGATTCCATTCCCCATCCCCGCTGGCAGGTCAGACTTCACACCGAGTCGCTGCCGTTCTGTGAATCGGAGTATTGCGTTCTTGGGTGTCGCGTCCCATCACGAAGCGTAGTGCCTGTGCGTGTCACGCGCGCTGCCGTTCGCGGGCGAGAAGAAAAGAGTGCGGTGCAATTCGTGCCGATACATACGTAAGGTTGAGGCGAGGTGGTATGATGGTCTGATCGCGGTCTCAACATGACCGTGGATTTTGTTGACTACTTTTGGGTGAGTGATTTAAAAGGATCAATATGTCTTTCTTCTATCTTGCCTCTTTATATATTTTCTTCTTCCTGTGCCGCGCGTCTGTTTCATTTCCTCACGGACGAACGCGAAACGTCACTGTCACCCAGTCAGCGCGCGTGAATTTAGGTTATGTCGCGAGAGAATGTATCCGTCGTAATCTTCTCGCCGTCACGATTCTCTTCGACCCTGCCCCATCCTAATTCCTACGCCCTTGCCTCCTGCGTGATTGTTATCTGTTACGATGCTTCGTTAATGTATAGTCTCTTTCTCCTTCGTCCCCTTCCTGTCTGTCGTTTATCGTTTTCTCACGTTCGTTATATACCGAGACGTTTTATTGGCTTTTGACACATACTTTCTCTTCCGCTCCTTTTCCATTTCTTCTTTCTTCTATCTGTATCTCCTTTTATTTTTTCTGTTTCTCTTCTTTTCTCACTATCTCTTTCTGTTTTCTTTTCTCCCCTCTCTTTTTTTTTCCTCTATTTTTTTCCTTCCTTTTCTTTCTCTCGTTTCTCTTTTCTTTCTTCTTTACTCCTTTTTCTTTACTTTTCTTTCTTTTTCTTTCTTCCCCTTTTTTCTTCTTTCTTCTTTTCTCTTTCTTTTTCTCCTCCTCTCCCTTCGTTTTCCCCTCTTTTCTGTCGCTTTCCCTCTTTCTCTCCTTCTACCTGTACCTCTCGTACGTGCATTTGCACTCTCACACGTCGTATGTGAGTTGATTCATTGTTTGAAGAAAAAAAAACACGCGTGGAAATAATATCTCTTTAACATGTGTGTTGCATTCCTAAGCAGCCTGCCATACGCCGAGTCCGGGCTACGTGTTTTTATGTACGAGGTCGAAGGACATCTGCCGCATGTCGGTTTCTTTCGCTGTATTTATACCGTCCCGCAATTAGCCTCCTCTAATTGCAGACGTATTCACGCACGTTCTTTGCAAGGTGCATCTCAACGAGGATCTTCAGTCGCGCGCTGAAGATTGCACGCAAAAGAAATTTTTGCCTGGTCATATCGAGCTCGCGACCGAGAGACGTTGAATCTCTTCCCCTCAAAGTCAAATAGACATTACCCGTTTAACTGCTTAATTGCTCAATATCGTTCACAATGTTTGGTTTATATTGCAATGTTTGATTTATGTAACCTTCATAGAGCGGTATTCATAGTCTGACGTTATATTCAAGATCATCTTAAGTCTGGTCATGGACACTCTTGACACATCCAGCTAGTGAAATGAATGAAATGATTGTAAGCGTCTCGAGAAATTGTATTTAAAGATAATCTCGAGTGTAAGATCGGACTATGAACACTGTTTTATAAGTTAATTAAAGTTTTATAAGTGTGTATTTTTATTATATATACGTATATTT
>NW_017306091.1:2560108-2566197 GCF_001594115.1 Trachymyrmex septentrionalis | reverse complement strand
TATTATTATTATTATTATTATTATTATCATAGACTTTTACTTTTATTATTGAAACAAAAAAGCATAAAGATTATTGGCTGCATTCAGCAGAAAAAGCAATTGTAAAATTCTTTCAATTGGCATCAATTGGTTTTGCTTAGTTCCTCACTGGATCTAAATGTATAAGGCCGATTGCATCAACATTAACTTCAACTTTAAGCGAGGCTTATAAAATTCTCTTCCTCGGTTGACTTTAGAAAAAGAAAGAGAAAGAGAAAGAGAGAGAGAGAGAGAGTTTTAAGCCTCGCTTAAACTCAAAGTAACGTTGGTGCAATCGAGCCTAAATTAATTAAAGAATTTATTAAACAATAAAGAGTTGCAAAGCTGCTTCTTTTGAACACGTTGTGTTCAAAATATATATAAATCTGACTGCGTATATTTCGTCATGAGGTTTTTTTAAGGATATTTATTTGACCAATGTTACATATTTATCTACAACTCTTTCTTTCTGAACGCACATTGTCGATAAGATAGTTGTCACTTCCTTTTTTTGACACTGCGAGTATCCCGTGTATGAAATCATTTTAAATGCGATGTAAAATATCACGCAATGGCTGGCTGTTTGCGGAAGATTTTCTTTTATAATATAATTACTTTACAATACTCTTACATCATATAATAAATGTGACATAAAATATCAGACGGGCTGTTTACGAAAGATTCTTTTGCAATAAAATCAAAGCAGAAATTGAGACGTATAACTGCCGCAAGTAATCGGTACAATAGGATGACAAGGGCAATAATATGTAATGACAGCTTATTACGACGTCACTTAAGCGGTTCTGCTCAATGTGGATTTACCGCATGATCAGAGTTCAAGTGTTAAACGGCTAAGTGGTCTTAAGTACCATTTCGATATATATCTTTCAGTCGTAGTTTTCTAATTGCAAAACTTTTTTTAAGGATTTTTTCTGATAGAGAAATGGTAATTTAGCTATCTAACTTTTCTCTATTTGTACTAATTTTCCAATTTCCAAATTTAAAACGCATCTATTTACGTGTGTATTATACCACATGGTTATATTTGGAGTTTTAATTATAGATTCTCTTATAAATATGGAATCGATTTTTTTCTTAGTAAAAATGTCAAGCAAAATCGTTATTTATCATAATTTTTTATTTGTCATCATGTGTCTTTACAACTAAGTTTTGAATTGAAATTTTATTAAAATTTATTAATTCAAGATTATGATTTCATTATCTGCCTCCTTTAATTAACTGAAAATATTTTTTAATCACTAGTAACTTAAATATTATTAAGATTTGTGATATTTCCATTGAGAAATATTGATTAATTTATTACTATCAGACATTTATAGAGTTTGACATTAAAATTAAAGTTTTAGTGTTGAACATTTAATGTAGGATATTATATATGTATACAAATATTATTATTATGTATACAAATAATATTAATTAAAATAAAGTGCTTATTCACTTTGTTAAGTAAGAAAATATAATTTTGGTAGTCAATTAAATGAGATTGTTTTGTCGTTAAAAATGTATTTATTTGTAGAATTTTTAATTTTTTGTTATTATTTATATAATTTTATTTCTGGAAACAAAATGACAATTTTCTATTTCTTAATATTTTCCATGCAAAATGTTTATCGCCACATTTGGAACAATATGCATCATAATTTTTAAAAACTTGAATCTGAAATACTAAACGTAAACATCTTTTTTAATATATATTATTTATTAATATTTGATAAAAGATTTAAACATTATGTTTCACAAAAATCATTTTTTCAATTTCCTAAAATTAATTTTTTTTTTTCAAAATGGCAATTTTGATTGAAAGTTGAAATATTATTTGGTTTTGCTATATTATGATAAATAATACATATCTAAAAAAAAATTTGTTTTATTTTTTGAATCAAGCTTTTGAACTTTGTATGGAAGATGTGAGGAGTTAAAAATTTTTCTTTATTTTATAATTTTTTAGACATGTAATTATGTATATAACTGCATTTTCAATATCAAATTGTTGTACATTTCGTTCAACTCATTCTCGAAATAATATTATCTAATTGAACAATTGAATTTTGAAGTAATTAAATTAAAGTGAATATCGTTTTAAGAAGTGATTTAAATTTAATAAATCAAATTTTATTACTGAAATAAATATATATATAAACTTTTTTTTTATTATTTAAGGGCGAAAAGAATAATGGATTTGACGTGTTGTATCATAACATGAAGCATGGTGTAATCGCCAGCAAGGAATTGGCTGAATTTTTGCGAGAAAGATCAGCCATAGAGGAAAACAATTACAAACTTCTTAGTAAGGTAGCGAAACAGGCGAGCAATAGCACGCAAGGGACATTCGCACCTGTCTGGGCTGCTCTGAGAGGTGCCGCCGAAAAACTCGCCGTTTTACACTTTCAAATGGCCCAGCGGGTGTCCGAACTCATAAAAGATGTGTCAAAATATGCGGACGAACTGCACAAGAAACATAAGGCTGTACGTAATTGCATTTTTCTATTTATAATTCGTTGATTAATTATGCTTTTTTGAAAAATCTTAATATTTTTCTCATTAATTTGATTGCGATCTTACACAGTAAAATACAGTATTATTTTTTATTCACAATTACCATACTTTGCTGTACCACAATATGCTATCAGATATGTGTTCCATAAATTATCAGTCTCCGCCCACAGTTGGGTCAGTAGGTTCTCATCATCAGACAATCAAGTCGGCAATGTGCAGAGGTCTTATCAGTGTACACATACATAAGATTAATTGCACATGCAAATCAAATTGATTCGCGTTAATTTTTTAATTGGAATAGTTTAATTAAAGAAATGACATACCGACAACATCTAGGTGAAGGAAGAAGAATCGTCTACTTTAGAAGTTGTACAAAGTATACAAAGCATTACGGTAACGTTACATAAGGCGAAAGACATGTGTATGCAAAAACGCCTGGAATTAGAAAAATTAAGGAAGGACAATGCCAGTCAAAGGGAGCTGGAGAAAGCGGAGGGCAAGTTCAAAAAGGCACAAGATGATTATAGGACGCTGGTGGACAAGTACACGGTTATACGAAACGACTTCGAGGCAAAAATGACTCAAGCTTGCAGGGTACTAATTCTGGATTAAAATATAGAAGTTAGGCTTTGCGAGATAATATTGCTGCGCAAGCGATTAGCGAAGCGTACTAATCAATGTACGTTTTCGTTAC
The DNA here is from genome assembly GCF_001594115.1 of Trachymyrmex septentrionalis. Classification (NCBI taxonomy): domain Eukaryota; kingdom Metazoa; phylum Arthropoda; class Insecta; order Hymenoptera; family Formicidae; genus Trachymyrmex; species Trachymyrmex septentrionalis. The sequence goes on along the minus strand of NW_017306091.1, from coordinate 2,562,968 downwards.
TAAGCGGTTCCAAGATGTGGAAGAGACGCATCTGAAGCACATGAAGGAATTTCTGAATACATACGCTGATGTTTTGCAAACCAATCACGAGCAAGTCGGCCAGGTTCATATTGACTTCAAACGGCAATGCGTCGATATGACGGTGGAAAAGTTATTAGAGCAATTCGTTCAGAGTAAATATACGGGTTTCGAAAAACCAGGTAAAAACAGTATTTAAAAGATTTTTTTTCATCTTTGTTCCTCTCAGTATCCATGACATATCTGTAAATCAGGTGTGATTGAATACGAGGAAGTGATGACGAGTTTAGCGGAAATGACCAGCCACTCTCAGTCAGAAGGCAGCGTAGAGACACCTAAGGAAACGTCGAAGGGCACCAACGGCGAAACAGGCGTAGCCGGTAACAGTCACAATTCAAAGAAAGATCAGGGATTAAAGGGGGAGGGTAGTACTTTGAGGGTACTGGACGGGGAAAGGGGGAGGGTGATATTGGAAAAGGATAGAGAAAAAGAGAAACAGAAGGAAAAGGACAGAGAACTGTCACATGCACAAACCACCAAGGCTTCCCGCCGTACTACCTCGCTACTCAACCTGTTCATGTCCAACTCCCATGGTAGGTTTCTTTCTCTATCTCTCTATCTCTCTCTATCTCTCTCTTTCATCGAGAAGTTACATAAACTTTTTAAAAGTTTCGTTATCTCTTTAATTGCAATAGTTTGAATCTACCTTGGCTTTGATGCAATGAGATGCTACATTTCATACGAGACATGTTTTTTCCATTTTTTGAAACATTTTACATCACATTGATGCACTCTTACATCTTTAAATTGTTACAAAAAGCGAATACACTTGTCGTTCTTTTTGACGAAATTAATTTTGCAGTTCAACATAAATATTCGTAAAACAAGGCATAACATTGCATATATCTGGGTAGACTTTTTGTTATTTTTAATTTTATATTTGTTAGTATACCATCATCGATCACATTATACACTTGCCCAATTGAATTGCAGCACTCGATCACAGATATATCAATTCGAATATGATACGCAGACAATTTTTATTGATTTATTTATGCTTATGTGGTTGTTGTGTTATACTTGCTTATGCGTAACGATCTAACATTAGGTGGAGGATGACATAGAATACACCATTGTGTTCCAGGGGGTTTATTTTTTTTATTTTAATTTTAATTATACTCTTGTATGTATATTGCAAATTATGTATTTTTATATGTATATTACATGTCAAGGGGGATATATTATACGTAGATACTTTATTATAAAGGGCTATACTACTTCATTGTTTTGTCCATGGAAAATAAACAGAGGAGCTGAGTTTGTTTATGCAGTTAATTATCGTGTCAGACAGAAAATTTATTATAACTATATTTTTATAATTTTTTATGTAATTATGATATTTAATTCTGTTTGATTTTTGCATATTTGTGTATATAGTTGCTCTTATGCGTCGACTATTATTACAATTATATGTCCAGATGCGAAACTATATACGAACGGAGATATTATGTAATTACTTAAAATATTTTCATCCCTCTGGAACGCTCTAAAATACCATTGAAAGTTGTAAAGGTCATTAAAATTTAAATCGGTACAACTAACGTGCATAAAAGTGCGACACGGAGCGAGAGAAAAAAGGGGCCATCAGTTGATGGAAAGGTATTCAAAGACGTGAGAATGATGAGTGTTGTTTCAGACAAACAGAAGCAAGCAGGGTCGTCTGGTTCGGCACCTGCCACCCCTCAAGGGAACAACCTGCCTCCTGCTGTTCCACCTCCCAGCATCTCCAGGAACCCTCTCAGAGGATCTAAATGTAACAATTTACATTTTACTCCTATACCTCCTCTACCATACCCTCTGACTTTGTTGTTAGAATACAATATACAATACAACATACATTAGAGATTACTGATACTGACGTTAGCTGCCGAGTATATTGATAAAATAATCATATTCTGTATTTAATTTTCGCTGATACGACAATTAACGATTGTCATGCTTCTGTTCGTACGGTTTCTACTTATCTCTTTCTTTTATTAAAGATATTTACAGAGTATGAAACGTAAAATAACTTTGCACACAATTTTTCAACTATTGCCACAGTTGTCACTTTTTTAATTGAGGATTTTATTTAGACAATCTATTATATGTTGGCTCGAATATAAATGATCAATTATTAATTTGAAAATTTAATATAAAAATATTTATCGTAAATATTGACACATAAATTTTCATATATAAGTTTATTTCATATTTATGATTTTTTAAAATATTTTCTTTCATACCTTCTAACAGTTCATCGATCAGTTTTATTCGAGCATTTCCTATGTAGCTCTTTATCTATAATATTTCTCTATCAGTTGTTCTCTCTTTATGGTGCTCGGTGACAAAGACATTACTTCTTTTTCTATACCTTAAATACCTCTTATATCTTATAATTAAACAGAACGTAATACGGTTAAATAAATTATCTACTGACTTATAGTGGTTGCGCGTATTATGATTCCTCCACTGTGCTCACTTTTAGAACAGCGATGTACGTATACTAACATTGTCTAAACGCTTTAAATTAATGTTACAATTATATCTTTCATCAAACAAATCATTTATTTTAATGTAACATTAATTTCTGCTTACATATAACATCCATGCAAAATATTTCTTCACTTTGATTTATTTCCGCGTTTGAAATGGACCTAAGACTGAGAAGATATTTTGAACTAAAGGAAGAAATATTTTTTGTTTGCATTTTATTAACATTAAAAAACGCTTGAATAGAATACAAGCACTATCTAGCATTAGAAATGTATGGGATTCTAATTACTTTCGTATTTTCATAAAG
>NW_017306091.1:2540996-2560008 GCF_001594115.1 Trachymyrmex septentrionalis | reverse complement strand
ATATATATATATATATATTATCCGATGGCGATTGCATCAATTTTTACACAACCACGATAAGAAAATCCATAAAATATTTGTACATATATTTTTCTGCAGTTAACTATATTATCGAGTGCATTCGGTTTATTATGAAATTAACATTCGCTAAAACTTCGAATTTTTGTATATACATTTTTTAATATAACCATGGAAGATTAAAGATTAAATAACATTGCTAAAACATAGATATAAATATCATAGATTTTAATGAATGTGTTTACATAGCTTCATTTTTGTCTTTCCATTTATTTTTTTCTGTCTCTTTATCTTTTTTCCGATAAAATCATGAATAAGTACATGGATGGGTTATACAATCGCGGTACATACAAGCATTCATATACATCTAACTTTTTTACATGTCATAAGTGATCTAAATGCTAACACGTACCACTAATGACTGTCCTGAATAGACTTGTAATTACATGGATTGCAGCATATAATTATATTTCTAAAGTTCTTTCTGTAACATCAATGCAGTGAGCTAAAAAGAAAAAGAAATATAACTAAACTAAAGGGAGTTGGACTTGAATAATGTTGAGATACAAGAGCGGGGTTGGCTACTGACGGGGGTCTCAGGTGAGCCGTTTTTATAAAATTCCTAATTCGCATGGCTCACGTGTTTATACTTACATTTATTTTCCAAGTGCAGGAATGTTTCTTTCTTTTCCAATAACATAATATTGATTCTGAAAACAACTATTATTGCGAACTATGTTTTCGTCGATGACAATCATTCCCGTAGCATCTTCGGCAGTATTTACATTCATTTCAATTGATAGATTACTTTTTTTATCTTATAGAATATTTATAGAATATTTCTTTTTCTGTGGATTACTTTTTTAAATATTTATTTATTTAATGTCTGAGACTATTTTTGCATGCAACGTTAGATTGGCTTGCAGAGGATATGTGTTCCTCTGTATATAATCTTCCAAAGAGAGACATGCACGGATAAGAATGTTCAAAACGAAATGCGTTTATTATAGTGTCAATGTAGATTTAGTAATTGTTAGAAAAACAATTTAAGAAGAGTAGACGATGCAGATACTGTAGGATTTTTTATGGTGATGGTGCGTGGGATATCTTCATATTTCTACTAACGTGACGTGCTCTACTCCACTACTGAATTTTATTTTCTATATACTTCACTCTTTTATCATCTGCCTTCGTTCGACGTAGGTATTCACATTGTTAGTCGTTATTTTATGAAATACGCTGACATGCGTTCCCTCGAAAAGGTAATACTTTTAAAGATATTGAATTGGAATACAAATTCGTAGAGCGTTACGAACTTCAAAATATAAGAAGCATATAACTTCGTTGATAATGAAGGAAATTTAAATTAAAAAATGAGATTTTAAAGATTAAAGTCTTTATTTTCTGAAAGGTCTTTTAAGTTTCTGTGAATTTAATCATTTTTACAAATAGAAAACTACAAGCTGAACAAAATGGGAATTTTTTTTACTTTATGTGCCTGTCATGTGCTAAAAAAAAAATTTGTAAAAATTTTTAACTTTCTAACATGAAAACTTCAAGTTTTTTCTACAAGATTATTTTTTAAATATTTCTAAGATTTTTGTTACTGAGCTATCGCGGATTAAATAAAAGAAATATTTTGACCTTGATTACAACTTCATTCAAAGTTATCGCGCGCAAAGTTATACCGCAATTAAAAAATTAGATTCTTAACGCTGGAACTTTGTTCTATCGAACAGTATAATTGCTAAAATTTTTTAAAAACACATAAATATGGTACAAATGAAAAAGTGACTACAAACTTTTGTTCCGATCCAATACATTAGAAATACGACTTCTTTATAGTGATATAATTTAAATAGAGATATATTTTAATAGTTGCAACAAATTGATTTTTGCAAGGAAACTCGTGTCAGCATCATCAAAGAATATAGAAGTTGATTAATTAATTAGAAATGCATACAGGAATGCTAGTTAATACGACGTACGTCGATTTGTTTCGTATTATTTGATCGTGTTGTGTTACATTTTGATCACTTGGAAAGTAAATTCTTTAATCTTAATTTTTCAGTAGAGTTTTTTAAATGTACTGTCCATTCAAATGCTACAAATGCTAAAATGAAATATAACGATTTGTATAATTTTTTTTTATACAAGCAACAGCAGTTCTCGTTCAAACTTTACACTGTAGATTCGAATAGATACATATTTGTGTAGAAGTGTAGATAGTAATGCAACTATGTAGATTTTGCTTTTTATTTTATTTATACATAATTTAATTTTATTATTAATAGAAATGTCATCTATTCCATGATATATTTTTTTAATGCTAACATCGAATTTTTTTCTGTTATATTTCCATGATATTAATATGAAATCATATAAATATCTTATTTTCCTTTGTGCAAAATTCTATTTCTGTAGTAGTAAATGATAAAAAATAGATGTTAAAATTTATTTCTAAGTGTACAATTCATAAATATTTGTAGTGAATTTAACAAGAATAGTATATTAATTTCGCAGATACAGATGAATTCATAATTTGGTGTAACTGTAAGAGTGTAATTTGCATAAAGCATATGTTTAATAAGTAGCTAGTACATATATCACAGTACATATACTGTCCTATTGTCTACATTTGGGGTATCCACGACCAACAGGGTTTCTACGCAGTAGAAGAGAAAAACGAAAGGAGAAGAAGGCGAAGAAGAAGAAGGATCTCATGGACACAAGCAGCAATAAAGAAGAAAAGTCTGACCTGTCAGTACATGCATGCACAGCAGACCTAGTGCACATAGAGTCAGTTTCATAACCAGCAGACAAAATCGATCTGTATTCTAAAAAAATGATGTACATATTTAATTAAAATTTTAACGTAAATTAAATATATTTTTGCTGGATGTGAATCTTAGACTCGGAATGCTTTGTTGTTGGATTTTCTATTTGTTCGTTTAAGATATATTAAATATTATAATTTTTTTTATCGATTATTATCAATCACAATATACAGCACATATTAAAAATATTTTGAACATGAATCTGCAAATGCTTCCTTTCCATATTACAGATGAAATTTGTATGTTGTATTGGATGCTAACGTTTAAATAAATTGTCACATCTATCAAAATGATAATACTGAAACTAAATAACCGTTTTTTTTTGTAAGTTTAGATAATCAGCATCTCTCGAAAATATATTACTGAGCTATGAAACTTAGCTAAATTATATATTGTTTCTTTTGTATAATATTTATTTTTATAAATTTACTTATATTCTATTATACTTTGAACTATACAGTGATAAGATAATTGGTTTCCTCTGCGAAATGTTTATTTTATTCCGTCTATGCGTTATACTCAAAATAATAGCTATTTAATTTCAATAACTTCCTGACTATCGTTCTACAAGTGTAAATATCATACGATGTCAATATGATAGGATCTAAATAATGGTAATTAAATACTGAATATCGATAAGATATAAGATGTATAATTTTAATTTTCTTTATCATGGATATGATCTTTCCTGAATTATATCTTAGCAATTTTAGTTTATTTATTTATCGTTAATAATTACTTAAAAACAGATCTTTTATATTTATTTTTTGTCTTTAGCTTTATATTGATTTTAAGTTGATATCAAGCAATAATAAAAAAAAAAACAATTTTTATTAGTCATTAGGTTGACTTTTTTGCCTGGGTGAACCGAATCGGTATTGAATTTCTCTCTTGAAAGCCACGCTTATAAAAGTTAAAGAATTACAAAATTTGAACAGGAAGCATTCATGGATTCATGTATAGTATTTTTTTTATCAATGCAGTAGAATATTTGATATTCGTTAACTTCAGTTATCTCACGTATCACGCCTATAAGCGCAACAGTTGTATTATTTTAGCACGCTTTTAGCATGAAAGAGTTTTTATTATGTAATGCACTGGGCCTGCTGGAACTTACAAAAGTATATTATTTTAAATGATTTTCACGAACGCAATAGGGAGGACAAAGAAGACAGCAGAAAGTCAGAAACGCCGACACCGGAGGTGGACGAGGATGGTTTTTGTATTAGACCGAAGCCGGATCCGTGGGAAAACGAAAAGGGGTTTTATTCCAGTTCGGATACTGATTCGGAAGATGAGAGAGAACGTAAGATACGAGTGGAAATAAAGCCTCTCAGCAATGGTGGTGCACCCATGAGCGCTAGTGTAGACGAATTGAGGGCGACAGTGGAAAATTTATCTTTATCACCTGCACCAACAGTAAGTTGTACTTTCTATTAAAAAATCTTATATTGTGTATTATACATTACAACTTGCAATTAAAACAATTATTCTATAATTTAGAAAATGATATGATATATTTAATTAAATTAAATACTTATTACGATTCTATGTTTAAATTTTGTGAAATAATATTAATATTATAGTATAAAATATAAAGAAACCGAGATGTATATAAAATAATACTTTTATTTGATTATTAAATATTGTAATTGTATGTATAATATCACACATAACAAAAGCTACAATCACGAGGAAATTTTTAATGAGAAAGCAAGTTAAAAACGTAAAATACATTGGATGTAATATTATGTGACATATTTATAATACTATTATATACTATTATAATATATAAATAATAATATATAATATAGTATATGTATATAATAGATGTACTTATTATGTAGTATTTATTTTATATACGTATATACGTTTCATTTTAATATTATGTGTTAATTTCTCGATCTTTGTTAGATGTGTGATTTTTAATTTAAAAAAATGTCCCTTTATAAAGACATTATCGATGTTGTATCTTCGTAACTTGCTTTTTTATGAGAAATTTTTTTAATTGTTTTATCACAAATTTTCGGAATAATCAAAATACGTGTGTTATTAGAAAAAAAATAATATGCCATTTCATTTTTCTGATCACACATCCATATTCGAACAGGGACGTAGAGGATCGAATACTGATTCCGATCATCATATGAAAAGGTCTCAGTCAGTGTCACAGCAATTAGGAGGTAAGCCAAGCTCAGATTTACTTGGCCTAAACTTGTTCAATCCTAGCAGTACGCCGTCGAGCGCGTCGACACCGACCGGTAGCCACCCTTACGCCCCGCTGCAGAGTCCACCGCCACTTTCCACATCGCCGACCCCGTCGCAGCCGCCGCCACCACAATCTGCGCCGCCTACACATACTCATACCCGATTTCCAGGTAAGCCCTATTAACGTTTATCTGCTTACTGAATGACAGGAAGTTACAAATTCGTTGAGTCATTATCAAACATATAAATTAACTTCTGCGAAATTTATGACGCCAAATAGCGGTCATGTTATTTATTATGATACCTATATATATGAAAAAACATATTAAAATATGAGTTATGAATATCGCTTACAGCAATGTACTAAATTGAAACATATTTTTTTTTTTTATGTGAAATTAGAAACAAGAGAAACACACACATACACACACACACAAGAATATTTGTAAAAAGAATCACATTTTTTTTTAGATGGAGATTTATTTTCGGAAGTTGGCGACATCACACCGGCCTTGCCACCCAAGCAATCCGCATCCTCAACGCCGACGGGATCGATCGTAATACCCAGACCGCCATCGCGCCGAGGAGAAGGTCCATCACCACGCGGTAGAATGTCACCTGCGACGATATCTCGAGCTGATAGCGTCGCCAGTCTGGAATTTCGCACTGCTGGCGTGGGCGTGGGATCCTCGCGGGGACCATCTCCACTCACGATCGGCCTAGCGGACACCATTCCGTTGGCAGTCGCTTTCCATGAGATAGTGCATTCCTATTTCCGTGGCACGGACGAAACCCGTTGCCAGGTAAAGCTAAGCGGTGACATGATGCTCTCGTTTCCGGCTGGCATCGTCACAGTCCTAGCGAATAATCCCAGTCCTGCCAAGCTGACCTTCCGCGTGAGGAACACCAATAGGTTGGAGAGACTGTTGCCAAACAGCCAACTTATCAGCATGTAAGTCATGTTTATTAATCGCTTTGATTTTTAAATCGAAAAAAGGCAGTTTGGTGAAAGAGGAGATTGTATTTACAGGGACGCAACTCAAACTACCGTCGATAGTACAATCTTTGAATTCAACATGAGTGCCTTAACTATGTTGCTTCGGCGGCAAGCTGAACAGAATCCCTCGGCCTCGTATTTCAATGTAGACATCCTCAAATATCAAATCAAATGCAAGGAAGGTGCTGGTTCATGTCCTTTTCAATTGGTCGCATATTGGAAATGTGAGACGACCCACACTGATCTCAAGGTAAGATATTTGGTCATTTTTTTAAAGAGAAAAGATGTTTGAAAAAAACAAAAACGACAATTTTGTCTATCTCGCTTGATATCGTAGTCGCAAATTAATTTGTTTTTGATTCTAGATTGATTATAAATATAACAGTCGCGCCATGGCCTCGCCGAGTCCTCTATTGAATCTCCATGTTGCTGCGCCTATTGACGGCGGTTTTAAATCGTTTAATAGTAAACCGTCGGCACAGTGGCTGCCTGACACGAATCGCGTACTATGGAAATTTACGGAGCTTTCGCAACACAGCGAGGGTAACGGAGTCGGATCCTTGAAGGCGCGAGTCGAACTCGAACGCGGCCCGGGCAATCAGGGCACGATATTTACACAGTTCAATTGCGAAGGGACCACTTTGTCGGGTGTCGAATTTGAGCTTATAGGATCTGGATATCGGTTGAGTTTGGTGAAGCGAAAATTTGTGTCTGGTACGTTAATTATATAATCAAGAATTTTTTAATCTTTGGATGATTACACAAAAAGTTATAAATATTATGGAAAAAATATTTTTTGTGCTATTAAAAACATTTTTTATAACGAGAAATTCGTTATAATAAACATTATTAATGAAGGATGAACTGACATGAATTAGGATGAGCTCACAAAAACTTTTAACTCTGATTTTTTTGTAATTAACTGATTTATGCAAAGTATGCCAAAATACGTTAATTTAAAAAATTAAGGATTATATATAATTGTGATAAATTTAACCGTGCATTTATTTGTGTTAATAAAAATGATAGGTTTTTGCTGCAGAGCAATATTCATTCTGTATATTCATTATAAAATAACAGCTACAAGATAAAATTTTTGATTATTTAACTAAAGCAACTTCCTGATTGCCATTCTGTATCTTGTTTCAAAAATGATATTACAAAATTGCTTAAAAAGATTGTTTAAATATAAATTAAAATTTAAACATAAAATGTTTTAAATTTTTTTATAAGAAGGATGTAAAGAGTTTCAGTGTCCTTTTAAATGTTAATTATTTATTAATGAAAAAAAGAAATGATTGTCGAAAAGCTAATCTTTATGATTTAATTTTCACTAGTTATTACAGTTTGAATTATTTCAGGAAAATACATATGCGACGGAGACTCGGATTCGCGTTCAAGGTACGCCGCACCGCCATCTAATGCAGATTGACGACTTCCAGAATGGGCGCCTCAATGGGAGAGCCAGCCCATTTAATATTGGTACTTGCTTAATCATTCACTGCCCATATCACGATTATCGATCGTTCATATTCCGATTATGCATGGAGAAACTTGTTGGATACCAAAGTGTGCATCGGCCGAAGATTAAATGGATCTTTTTGTAAAAATCATGTACCGAAAAAAATAGATAGAGAAATCAGAAAAGGCGTTTTACAGCCGAAGTAATACGCCTTTTCCCTTGAAACAAACGTGATCCATGTTCTCTCTGCACGTTCAACACCGAAGTCTTTCAAGTCTTCATTTATATTAAGCCATACTATATTTTATCTCGATGGGAACATACAATTACATACAATAGGAAATTTAGACATAAGACGACGCGTTCGACGCTAAATGTACTGCTATTAAGTGCAAGCCAATCCTTTATGACTTCGCGACTAGAACGAACAGGTAGAAAAACAAAAATCTGACTTGATGCAGGACACACTATGACGAATGTGCATTTTATGTGTTTTATATACAACTTGTATATTTTTTAATTTTTTATATATTCCCCGCATCAAGGTACTACTGTACTACTGTAAACTAATAATACTACTATTTTAACGAAGTTTCTACGATAGAATACGATAAATATGCGAGCAGTCTTTTCTGTCGAACGAGAGAGATTCTCGCGTGAAGATCTTTGGTGTCCAGCATACTCTCCGACACGATAACTTCCACCATTTATCAATTTCTCTCTCTTTACATAATCAAAATACGTCGCGACGTCTTTTTATTTTAATCCTCTATTAAAATAATGTACAACGCTCTTTATTGTTACGTTTTGCATTATTTTAATGCAATAGCATTATATATTGTTATGTTAGCATTATATATTGTTAATAACCGTGCGGAAGAAGAAAAAATATAAACGACAATTAAGTATATAAATATCGATTTTAAGTATTATATGTATATTTAGTATTTATACTTTGGAAGGTAGAAGCATATTATTTGCACGTGGTGAACGAGCCTTTCGGCGAAGAGATTCTGGCACGTACGCTAATTTTTAGTTCATTTTTATGCGCGTGAAGATGATAATATTAAATAGTAAGCTGTACGATAAAACGCGAGTAAAAACTGTTTTACCGGTGGGGAAATAACGAGACAGCGAGAAGCGATAGCAAGAGAAATAGAGATAAAGAGTTTAAATCAACGATACTTTTTTAAACATTAGCACATGTTGGATGCGAAACGAATCAAATATGATTCTGTATTTTTGAACGTTTAAATGTTAAAACACAATTTTGACGTCGATAACAGAATTTTAGCTTTAGGTATAGCTAATGGCGAACAAGGAGAGTCGTTTATCTAAATGTTTTAAACTGAGATTCTTAGTATTATACGTAAAATGCTGAAAGTTTCGTACCTATTGCGATTGTGGCGCGTTCGTTTTCGCCTGAAAAGCGTATTCTCGTTATAGTTATATCACACTTGTTCACACATCACATCCACGATTGTCTCCTCTTCGGTTTTCGGCCGGAGATTCAAATTCTGATGACCTTTTTAAGTGTACGCGTCAATGATAATAACTTTTTTTTTTAGAGAAAGTACTATAAGAAAGTAATTTTGAGATATCAACCGATCACTGGGAAAAGAACTGTTAATCTCCAACGGAATATTAGTCGAAAGGTGGCAATCGTGATCACATTCATTGCTTTATACAAATTGATTGATTTAATCAATTATATTACGAGGTATCACGGACTAATGTTAAGACATTTTATACAAGATATTGATTCTCAATAAGTAAGTCAATTTCCTGAAGGCATTATTAAACAGTCGATTTATTTGTGTCACTACTTTTTTGATCTCGGTATTGATTATTTGCCTCAATCAATTGAAAATTAATACAGAGATTAATTATGACAATTGAATGTCTTGAACTAGATTGATCCAATAATTGATTTGACAAATTTAATTCATGCGCAAGATATTACATTCTTATTTTTGAAGAAAAAAAATAATTATTGATTGTGATAGTAAATTATTTAATGCTGTGCAATATACAATTGGTTTCAAAAATAATTTTATTTTCTCTAAACATATCTTTAGATTATCTCTTATGATGGTATTTAACGCATTAATGTCATTATTATAATATAGACAAAAGCAAAATTTGGTAAAACAAAATTATTTTTATTGTCGAATATTATGCACACACACACACACACACACACGCGCGCGCGCGATATACGCGCACGCATACATACACAATTTTTATCTGCTGAGAATGAATTTGTTGGTCGTTAATGAGTTAAATGTCAATCTTTTATTGATGAAAATTTTTTCATGTTTATGAAGTAACAAAATTATTCTTCGTTTCTTCGAATATTTTATTATATCCAAATACACTTCGAAAAACGTGGAATCAATTTTTTACATATTACATATATATAAGATCATAAAATAATATAACTCTTGTAAGAAGTCTGATTCAAATCATACAGTCCCGCGCACTCGATATTTTCTTCCGTTTTACATCGACGACAAGCGGTAATTGCTGTCTCTGGTTCTAAGAGAATTTAATTCTCCTAGGCTGAAACTTAAATCTTATCAATAATAGAGAAAGTTCGTTTAGACAACACCTCGAAAGTTGAAGAGTCAACGGGCACTAAAATACGCCAATTTATGTCTTTTCATTGTAACAATCACGATGCTAAACGTAAAGTACCATTTTCTTATACTTCTCGTTGCTGAAAGAAATATTACGATCAGTAAAATATTATTATAATTGCCGTCATTATTGTTGCGTCTCAACGTTCCTGCGATATTCTCTACACGTTTCTCTTTCTCTCTTTCTCTCTCTGTGCGCCTATTTTTCACGAATAACGCAAAAGCGTTACTTTCGAGATTGATTTTTAATTATAATCGTCATGCAGGGAAGGGCGATACACCAAGGTCTATACGAAGAGCAATACAAAAACATCTGTGACCTATGACGAAACTCGTATGACCACTCCATTTGAGATATTAAATTCATCGCGCGAAATGAATTGCGTTGTTCGATATCGAGTTGTAAATATTGTCTATTTCGTTTATTGTCGGACTTCGAGGATTTATGATAATGGAAAAAAAATTCTAGACTTTATTCCATTATTAATATGATACGCGGTATCGTTGTAGCTATTTTCTTGTTTCGCGTTGAAAATTTGCGTACTGTATATAATTGGAATACAACATTTGTAATAACATGACAATGGAGTGGTTTCTGAAGAATCGACTGAGCTCTCCTGTGATACGCAGATGTCACTATAATTTCGTAATAAACATTTGTATTGAAACATACATATACGTTACAATGTATCGTAATCACGTTATCGCTTTCTTCCCGATTGATCCCGAAATGATGACGATAATAACGACTACGCCGAGGAACATGTGGGATATAAGAGCAAAACTCATGTTCTCAAATTTTTTGTTGAATTATTGCAATTTTATTGCTTCTGTATGCGTTCAGTTAAAAGTTTTAATTAAAATGTATGAGGTTAAAGAAGTAAAAACGAATGCAACAATCGTTAGGTCTCAGTATTTAAATTTCGGAAGAAGAAAAAGGAAGGATATGCATTTAGATTTACTAAGTGTTATTAAAACGACAGGCCTAAAACTACATTACGGAAATTTCAAAAATTATTTTCTTGTAGATAAGATTTATTTGTTTCTTTCTTTTTGTACATTTATTACAATAATCTAAAATAGAAACTTTGACGATTTTTAGTTAATTCTGCGTATAAGACTATAAGAAAAGAGACCCAACTTGGATGGGATCTTAATATTTCTTTAATTATTATGAACTTGAATACTCGTTAATTTGTCACTTATTGTTTATTAAAAAGTTATTAACACAAAATAAAGTGTTATTAATTATGAATTCTGTATTATATGTATATTTATTGTAAAGTATAAATGAGGATGAGGCATTACCTCTTCTTTTTAATAAACATTTCTATTTTAATGAAACATCTCTGACTCAACTTAATCTACTTTTAATTTGAAATTGGAAAATTCTTCCTATATATTTAAATATATGAATGAAATTCCCAAATTTTACATTAAAATTAGATCAGATTTTTTTTTAATTAGATTAGATGTTAATGGTAACGGGCTCCTTCTCTGCATTTATTTGAAACATATAAGAGAAATATGCAATAAGTAATATAGAAGTATGTAATATAGAATCCAGATTATCCAGATTTAATTTGTTTGCATGCGTCAATCTATTACGATAATATCTTTTTAACAAACAATGAGCGACGAAAATAGAACCTTTTAAAAATTACTCAGATTTTGTTGACCGAAGTTACTGCAACTAACTGTAAATCCCCTTTTCTTTAATTCTATCTCACCTTGGAACATTCTTCCCTAATTTTCTCAAAAAATGGAGGATTTGAGTTTTAATTTTTACCCTCTCTTATCTTCTTCCATCCTAAGTCGTTTCCGTTTTGTCCGTTGATAAATACGTTTTTCTATTCTACAATTACGATAACAACGCGGACAAATGATGGGTGTCGATTGTTTCGATAAAAAAATTTGTAGTTATGAATGATTAATACTACACGCACGCTTAATCAATGGAATTGATTTTACAAGAGACGTATAAGTGTCCATCACGTACCAGTTGCGCGGTAAAAGAGGAAAAAAAGAAGAGAAGGAGTAAGGGGGAATTGCAACGCAATCGCGTACATAACAGGCGTAATATTTCTTATACATAATACAAATACGAAAACTGTAAATTAATGCGATACAAATATTGCACGATGCATAGCGAGCGGTTATGTAAACTTGTTGACATGTAATATGTCCTATGTTCTAATAAAGATTTAGGATATTTTCTATAACAGTTGTTGCAATTGCGACGGCATCGCTTAAACACATACTTTGATACATAAAATAATTATTAATTAACAGATAATTTATCAAGAGATACAATAATGTCCTGCGTCAAGTGTACACGCAATCATAGTTAAAGAGACTCTTATCTCAATAACAGCTGATGAAATTCTGAGTAGGCTCAATTGAGCTCAAATGATAGCTTAGAATTGAATTATATAAATAATTATATAAATAACTGACTACGGCTGTGTGCGAAATATGCGAGGTAAGTTTGTGCGTTTTATGTACACGCCGACTAGAAACTTGATTAAATTAAACATAGTAAAATTATTGAGTAGAAGCCCACATCGTTATCCTATAATGGCCTTGTCGCGTAAATCAAATCCTGATACGGGCGTTGGACTACTCGAGTAAGTATTCTAGGAGTAACATATTTCGTCTGTTTCTTTAAACACTATTTGACTAATTTATACTAATACGTAAATGTTAGTATTGTACTGTAATAATAGATCTATAATTTACTGTTGTAAAATATGATTTAAAAACTGTCGAATCTCTATAGTGCATGATCTACTTATTTATCAAGGAATATGTTCTATATTTTTTAGACTTTCCTTCTAGACTTTCTATCTTTATAGATAAATCACTTTTATCTATAAAATTTTTAAATCACGAATAGATCAATATATTAATTTTTGTTATACTTGCCACATTTTTCTCTCTTTTTTTACTTACTTAGACATTTGAATCTTGTGTAAATTGCTATCAATTTTTATCAATTTTTGCTGCCTTTTCGCGTAAATTCTCTCAATATCTGCTTCAATGTCTCATCTTCTTTGAAACATTGGATCAGTGTATCGTCATATCTAAAATAGAAATGTTACACTTTATTTGATCTACCGAAAACTCACGAGAATTTTGAAAGAAATATGCTCAGCTTTTTAATCCATTAATCTTTAATTCTATATAATATCAGACTATTTGTATATACGTTATTGTAACTATTTTTTTATTTTAGTTTGTTCTCTTAATTATGTCATGTTTGTCATATCATATTTATTCAGTTATAATCATGGAAACATGAATTTATTTGTGAAATTTTCTATCAAAATTTTAATCACCGAAGTTTTTATCACTATATGATTTAAAAACGCAAGGAGAGAATATGAATACAATTTTAGATTAAAGATTTATCGAATATTTTTGTTATACATATGAAAATTTAATGTAAATTAATTATATTTTCGTATAATAATATTAAACATGCATATTATTTTTAGGCTTAATAATTGCACAATTATAAAAATTAAATATTAACGCTCCTTCTCTTTATACATAATGTCCTGAAGAACTTCTTTATATAGAATGTATAATAAATTCTATTCTTACTTCAGTGGTATTTGAATATCCTCACGTTGCATGGCACCCAAAGTATGGACTCTCTGCAACACAGTATTCGCCACTACCCTCTCATATTCCAAATATTTTTCATCCTGGGTGAACCATAACGCCACTGCGCACCTCTTGCCACTACGTACACCTTGAACGCCATGAAGATTTTCACCGCCGGCGGAAAAAGCCACCATACGTCCGCACCGAGGCCGAACAATACTTTGGACGCGACGTCTCTTCCAGTCTTCTACGAAGAAGAATTCGCCGCCATCGAAATCATCATTGAGATATAAAATCGCCGAATAGTCCCGCCACGTATACGCGGGATCTTCTCGCAAACAGGAACCTTCATCTTTTATCACACAGTTATCAGCATGAATCTCATGACTAAGATCAGTTCTATTCATCGGCGAATCTGAAAATAATGATATAATGAACTTCCTAGAAACTAACAGATAACATACATATACTTAATCTTCTTCATCTTTCCTTAGATAGCTTGTTACATTACTTGATAAAAAACATATTTTACTATTATATTTTATATAATGATTATTTTGTTAATAAAAAGAGTTATGAAAATAAAATCAAATGTTGTAAGCGAACCGATAAAATATGATCGATTGTTTATATGTTTAATGCCGTACCAAGTGTTATGATGCGAGCATGCCAGCGAAAATGTCGTCAGACGCACGAGGATGCGTCAGATGAAAATTACCGAGTAAAGCTGTTCGGCAGACCAAATGGGTGTAGGTGAAATACAATGGTCGATCAAGGTCGAAATACCTTTCCACGTGATTGCGAGCTGCTTCCGTGCGTTGCAGAAACAGCTTCAGTAATTCTGGCTTTGTTAGACCGAAGTAGACCATCTACAATTTTTTATAAGATGATAATAAATTTTGCCAAAATGAGAAAAACAATAAATATGGAAGGAACATAAAAAATGTTTTCGGATATCAATATATCTTTACCAAGGCTATTCTACCAATGGTCACACCTTCGAAACGTTCATAAGACGAATGTGGACTTTTGTTTTCTTCATAGCCGTCTCCTTCCACAGCAATCTAAAATTTATGAATTATTCATATAATATTTTTATATGCAAATCTTTGCTTTAGCGAAGATAAAATTTCATTCAAATTCATTCTATTTGAAACTTATAATTGAACTATTATCAAGATCATTATTAAGAAAAAAAATTAAGAAGAAAAATGTTTTGTAATCGTTTAATGTTCGATTGATAAAGCTAATTTCGATACCTGGGCAAGTTGTATGAGCAGATTGCAATCGGTGGAATTGAAAAACCCATCAGCCACGTAGCGGTTCCTTCCGCCAAGCTCGTTTTCTTCTGCTATCAATCGTGCATTGTTCGTGACTTTTAGCTGTTCCATGACACGATCTTCTCGTATCTCCGTTTCCTCCTTGTCCCGGAATGATGATAAATTACCCACAAATCGCGTTCGAATGGATGGCGAATGACCAGGAGGTGGATGCAAGATTGGTTTTGAGGAAAAGTCCTAAAGAAATAAAAGATAAGATATGTGAAAAAAAATAAAAACTAAACATTAAGATAATAACACAATATTGGAGGTAAAAATTGGACCTTTTTATTTTGTTTCTTTATCAATTGTCTTGCTAATCTTTTTCCTCGCGCCTGTATTCTTATACAGATATGAACATAAAAGTAAGTAGGGTTGCATTTAAACAGGCGATTAAACGAGGGACTTTAAGTAAGATAAATTATGCGCAACTTATATCCAACGCATTGACTCCAATTGTCTTTATATCACTGTATATATCATGCCTTTACATTGATTATATTCTTGATTATTAATTTGAGGAGTCATTTATTAAAAATTCATTTAGTATTTAAATTAGTTTAATAAATTATGCGCAATATTATTTTAATTTTATCTCTTAATCTTGAATTTGTCAATTATTTTTATTTTATTAAATTGCGACAATAATAAAAGTAAAGTTTATTTTTTTAATATTTTATTTTGTTGTTCTCGGATATATGTAAGTGTATAATATGTCGTATAAAAATATTAGTATTAGGTCTAATAATAAATGCACTCGACACTGAAGTTCACCAATTATGTCTAGCTGATCAGATTAAGCACGATACGTGATGGTCAGGTTTATTCATCTTCCTTTAAACAGAAGAATTGCTTATACAATAATTTTGCTTATACAATAAAGAATACCTTACGATTTTCAATCCGCATGAAACAATTGATGAACAAATGTATATATAATCATTATTTATAAATAAGTTAACAGATATGTTTTTTATTATGTTTCACTTTTTACCTTTCCTAATTCCTTCTTGTCGGCTTCTTTCATATTTTTCTTCTTGGTAAATTCGTTAAATCTGACGTCAATCGTCGCGAACTCCATCGCTATATAATTCATTAGCAACAGCTCGTATTCTTGCCGCTTCACATAGGAAAGCGCTTCCTAAGAAGTATTCTCATTAATTCTTACTAAATTTATAAATATATTAAAATTTTTTTATTTATTTCACTAATTTTTACTTATTTTAAGTGCTGAAAATTTAGAATTTTTCGTTTAGAACGTTCTGTATAAGGATAAATATTGTGAACTTTTCAATGAAAATTCCCGGATATTTTCTTTGAAATTTTTTAAATATCAAATACGTAACATTTACTATATATTTTTATAATAATTATATTTTTTTCACATACCTCTCTTGGTGTAAAGTACTGCTCTTTCACTTTTGGTTGAGAGCTATAATAGTCTTTGTTACGCAACATTGCTTCGTCAGCAGGTAAGAATAATAAGTAACTTGCAACTGCTGCACAAGTTGCTTTCAAATTACCTACTGCATAAAATAAATGAAAACTATTATATTTGTATATATTTATGTATTCTTTTGTCTAATATTTGTTTGACTAAATGTATATTTTTAAGCAAATATTTTTATATATATTAAACTGAAAAAATAGTTCGAGTTCCTAACGCCTAATAATAATAATAATAATAATAATAATTAAACTGAAAAAAATTCACTTGACAAAGAGAGATTGAAAAAAATAGTGAAAGATAATGAATCACACAAAATAAAATTTTCTTGAAATAACACAAGTTAAAGAATAAATGCATATTGCACAAAGTAGTACAAAGAATAGAGGAGACTTAATAGTTTTAGAAATGATGTGGAACTAACATTGAGATTGCTACAATTTAGAAATTAATCCAATTAATTTAACGACAAGGGATGATTCAGCAAACTACTTGATGGAGCTGTTGAAGTATTTGCTTTTGTTAATGAATGGAGACACATTGCAACAAGGCCATTATAATTCATAACACTTGTATCTTATGTGAATGTTCCAATTATGTAAATTATACTATTTATTAAATTAGATATTAAATTAGATAAAATATAAATGAGGCTGATATCAATACGTATTATTCAAAGACTTTCATTCAGAAATAACATATATTTTTTATTTTAAATAAATATTTATCTGGAGTACGTTTGAAACATTTGAGAGGATGTAGTGGTATGATCTATTTTGTCATAAAAAACATCAATCTGTTCAATAAAATAATTTTTTTGCCAAAATACTCACATTTATAATAAGCGAATTGCAAGTAGTTATAATGACTTCTAAGCAAATCACTCTGAAAATCGCCATTTACATTATTTAATGCAAGCGAACATCCACGTTTGCATTTCAAACAGAACGTAAAGTGATCTGAAAAAAAAAACAAGAAATACTTTGAGTAGTTATTAATAATCTATTTCAAATTTCTTCCGGGAAAATGGAATTAAAAATGCAGTTAATCGTATTATCTAAAAGCTTATTAATAATTTAATTCAGTGAGAGTGTAATATTTAATATACGTATTACTATAATTTATATGATGAAAGAATTCAAATCCATTAAATAGTAATAAAATCGATCAAGAAAAAATTACGCGCACATATTATGTGGATTGTAGTTATGCTTTTTAATAATGCATAAACTTTAATAAGAAACTTGTTTAATATTTTTTTTTTATATTAAAGCAGCAAACAAATAAGCTATTTTTCTAGATCGTATAATTCCGCGCCCAAATAAAGATTAATAAGTATAAATTATATTTAGATTAAAAAGCATAGCAAGATTAAGAAGCATAAATTATAAATGCATTTTTTAATCTGAATTCGTTAATTTTATTATTTATTGTTCTTTATTAAATCAATTCATATATCTTACTTGCTACCGAAGAGGTAAATTCAGGATACCATCCTTGATTAAAAGGACCCTCGCAATAGATCCTACATTCTTCCTCGGATTCTATGTAAAGCTCGAGTGAACTTTCAAATTCGGTCACAGCTTCCGCATAATATTCATCTTCGTATGCTTTGACACCTCGAATGTACCTTTGCACAAAGGGGGCTGCCTCCAAATTCACGACTTTTTCCATGGTCACGTTGGGCAAATTCAAGTAGTATTTCAGGTTCTTCTTAGTCAACTCGTGATTGGGATGTAGGGAGAGAAAGGTGAAAGCTGCGTTCGCCGCATCTTGATATCTTTCTTTCTGGAAAAAATTATTTATAAATATTATAACATTAATTATGGATTAATAATAATTCTGATACAAATATATATTTTATTTTGATATATTAAATATGTGTATATTTTTATCATTATAAATAAAAATATTTTTGCATCTTTAAAAAATTATCGCATTTTTGAAAAATTAAGAAAAATTATATATGTATCTCATAAAATATGCATTTTTGATAAACATCAGATAATATTTTTATTTATTTCAGATTATATTGAAATAATAGCGATCATCATGTTAGAAGTGTATAAAATATACTGGAATTTTAATTTCGATAGCAGATGGTACGAACAATACCATATCGATCGTCTGTTCGAGGATACAAATGGAAAATAAGATTATGTTTCAATTTAATGCTGTAAACACGTCTTTTGTAATTTATTTAATTAAAATTTATTAATAATTCTTTTTAATTATAACTTTTAATTACAATCGAGAGTTCCATAGATTTAGTGTTATAAATAACAATGTGTAAATTCTCAAAAATAAAGCTATATTTGTTATTTAAGGGAGATGATACGAATCAGTTTTTCAGGTCATGCCGTAGTTGTTTAACTCATAATTTACGCAGCGACGCGAACACCAAATATCTACTACTGTAATTACGTAATCTACCAGATTAGGATCCGGAGAGTATAGTATTTTCATAATGCTTTTG
>NW_017306091.1:2535789-2540896 GCF_001594115.1 Trachymyrmex septentrionalis | reverse complement strand
AAATATAAATTATAAGAATAAATATAAAATGAAAAATAAAATTATGTTTTAATTTAATGTTGTAAGCATTACTTTTTTTGTAACTTATATGAAAAGTTTGCAATATTCGATTATTAAAAGTTTCGATCAAATAGATATATTTTCATACCTGAAAATAACAGATATGAAGATACTCGTAGATGGCAAGGTCAACAAATTTCCTCTCCGTAGCGTGTGGGAGTCGTTTAAGCGCCCCCTCACCTGCGATTTCTCGATAATCCTGATTACATTTCATTAGACAAAGCGTCTCCCTCACTTTTTTTTCGTAAAAGTGCAGATCCTCGATATCCTCCATGAAGATTGGTGAAGAACCTGCCGCCTCAGCTTTACATTTTCGCCGGCAAATTATCACCAGGCGTTTGTATGCTTTATATCTATGAAACATTATGTAAATTTACATTAAAAAATACGAACTTAATACAT
Source organism: Trachymyrmex septentrionalis (assembly GCF_001594115.1). Taxonomy (NCBI): domain Eukaryota; kingdom Metazoa; phylum Arthropoda; class Insecta; order Hymenoptera; family Formicidae; genus Trachymyrmex; species Trachymyrmex septentrionalis. Next base: position 2,540,434 of record NW_017306091.1, on the reverse strand, counting down.
ATGAATTAATTATGTATTGCAGTCGATATTTAAAAAAAATTTTGTAACATAAATAGATATTTTATAATATAGATACTGGAATTGTAAGATTTTTTTAAATTATTATATTTAATTCTGTTCTTTTTTTAAATTAAAATATCTAACATCTCTAATATATTATACTTTTGTGTGTTATGCAACTTATTCTTTTTTTTCATGCTATTTTTCAAAAATTCGTTTTTTTCGTAAAAAATATTTTCCTTCCATAAATTTTAATGTAATTTTATATTACTAAAAACATTTTAATGTTTTTAAATTAAAACATTAATTTTATATTACAAAAAGCTAAAGAAATCTCTCTTCTCTAAAAAAATTTTTTTTAAATGCATTAAATTTTAAATATTTCAGAAAAAAGTACTTTTTTAAAAATAAAACTTTTAAAATTAATAAAATACTTGATATTTTAAAATTAATATTACATTGAATACTCAAGAATCATTTTTTTCAATTTACGCATGTAAATAAATGTGAAAAAAGTTTCATAAAAGTATTAAATATGTATCTTCCTTAAAACGAGATGATAGAAAACGCACTTATAATTTTAAAAACTTTAAGAATGTTTTATAAAACATAAAAATGGAAACTTAAATAAAACTTAAAAGTACTTCATAAAATTAATATACATTGAGTGCTTATGAAGAATATATCGACGATGACGACGGGATAATTATAACAACGTACCCGTGCAGCGCATCGTTAAATCCCACGACGCAGCCATCCCAGTCTTCCTCGAGATAGGCCTGGACCGCGTTCTCAAAGATCTGAGCGAGTGTGATGTTGCGCACGCGTTGCACTTCGCGTGCGGCCGATTCACCGTCGTCGATCTCATTGATCTCGATCTCGTCGTTGCGAGCGTGACACGCGCACGCTCCGAGGAGGATCACGAGCGGTAGAACAAACCTCATCCTCTCGCGACTCCTCCCAATGGACTGCACAGCACACGAAATGCACGGACCAGACGGATCGTCTCACGTCGTTTCTCGTCGTCGCCAACTTCGGAACGCGTACACGTGCGTTATACATGCGTGGGATATCGTCATGCACGCACACGCGTAAACGCGCCGGTTGTATTGTAGATACAGGGTGATTCATATGCGAAGGATGACTTAACTTCGCATACAAATTATAGATTAGAATAAATAACATATATACGTGTGGGAGAGAAAATTAAGCAAGAGAGAATTTATAATGAGGCAATATTGAAATTAAGAAAACATTGAGATATGGACATAATATATGAGATGATATATATTGAGCAAAATAAATATAAAATACAAAGTCAATTATGTATGAAATAATATTAAATAAAAAGAAAATAAAGAGATTAAACTTCCTTAGCATTTCGATTTTAAAAACATTTTTAAAATCTTTCGTGTATTTTATGCATAAAACACGTACGTATAATTAATAAGTGAAATATATTTATTTTGCAGCTTCTGTCTTGTATCCGATTTATCCGTTTTCTTTTTCTTTTATCAGCGTACAAGATATATGTAGAAGAAAGAAACAGACTGTTAATCAACTTGACATTCTTATTACGCGATCGGTTTTGACCTTCAAAAATAATCGTTTTATGATATAAACTGGGAATATCTACTTACGGGAACAGAGAAGACTTCAAACTTCAAACAGCGTATTGATGAAAATCATGCTAAACATTATGATTAAAACTCCAATTAAGATAATAACAGCTGTAGTCATAAATAAATACTTCATTTATAAAATGGCTCAACGAGCCATTTCCGATTGTAATATTTCCAATTTTCTGCTTCGTCAATCAGAAAAAGCGTAAGTGGCCTTCGGATGAGCTCGAGTGATTGGAAAGTATTGTCGAATAAATGATGAGCGGAATCAAAATTAATTGATACTGTAATATAAGAGGAAATTATAAATTATTTATCTGTAAATAAAAGAAACGAAGAAATGCTTGTCACCAAGTATACGCGATAGACATTTCGATAGATTAAAGCAAATTACATAAAAGAAACCCTTTTCTCACCCGGATGTTGCGTGTCTCATTTCTGATACCTTTGCATATCAAATGATGCAGACGTTGACATAGGAAATAGTAGTATCACTTCTATATCCCATGCATTTTGTATTTAAACACGCATGGACCACGTCACATCGTAAATATTATTCAAGTTAAAATAGTACAATATATAAATAATTATATAATTACCATGCTGGTCATTCGGTAAAGAATAGAACTTGATTTTTGACGCTAGTGATCATTCATGGTGATCACCGATGCTACCAAAATTTCTTGAAACATGCAAAAAATAAATAGCATTTAATATAAAATTTTTAAATAATATAAAAAAATAGCTAGGTAATCTGAAATAAATAATCTGAAATAAATTCTTTGCAACGAATATAATGGATATAACTAATAATAAGAGAGTAGTGCAATAAAAAACTAATATTGTTATTGGAAGAACTGACTCGATATTAATATTTTGTCTCAGTGGAGTTAAGATCTGAGTCTATTGCCAGAAACAGAATTTGAAAAATTCTGCAAACGAACTGACACTGTGAAATTATAAAGTTAGTTCGCGACGTTGTACTACTTAATAAACAGTGTGCTATTCAACATATATCCATGAGAATGTAGTCTTATTTCGTCATAGTTTATCATTATATGCTTGTTGATCATGAAAATTCTATTTCTATACCAAAGTAAATTAACTTTAATCTCGGTTCAACTATCATAACTTTGTGTGAACACTTTTAGACTTTGTGTGAACTTTTTTAAACTTTCGTATCGATGAAAATCTATTTAATGGCATACATATATAGAGTGTCAGAACATTGTAATCGCATAATAATATAATTTGGTGATTATAGAACATAGAATTAATTGTGAATATTACTTTGATTGGAAGAACATTGCAGTACTTGATAAAGAACGTTTCCTTAATAAACGACACACAAATACCTTCCTTATGCAGGAGAATAATCTCAATTTGTGTTCGGACATGGAAGGCTTACATCACACTTATCTATAGATAATAAAAGACACAAAACAGTTTCATTTAATTGATTTTTGTAATTTCTTTGTAATTGTTTATATATTAACTTTGTCTCCTCTTTTAATATTTATTTGAATGATGACATGTCTTACTTATTATTTAAATTGTATTAGTCATGTTCTTGTCGTATGTTTAATATCTCGATAATACGTAATTTATAAGATTTGTTTAATCCGTAATTAATTTAGAATGTTATTTCGTTGTATTTATTATTATTTGATTCAATATTTCAAGACGGCTTTTTTTCAATTCTTAGGATGAGTCATCTTTCTTTCAAATTTTCTGGTTTAAAACATTTTATTGTATTGTTTAATATTTTAACAGATTGTACAACATTAAATATATCTCTTTTCTAAAGAGATCAAAAAACAACATCAAAAACATAATCTGATATAGTATATATATATGTAAGATCTTCGACTGAAGAATTAAATTATGCTTCTAATTAATTGTTAACTCTCATCTATAATAGAATTTTCCCTATGCAACATTTATGAGTAGAATTAATTGAATTTTGCGAGATGATTAGCTGCTAATTAGAGGAATCGATTTGTTGCATGGATATTGTTTCTGGACTTCCTAGTTTCCTAGTACTACAAGTGGATGTAGTACCGCAAATGTTGCTATTAAATCGTTTTAATAGCGCTTGCAGAACCTTTTTTTTACACACAAATATGATGAAAATAATGAGACCTTGCAAGCAATGTACAGTGATGGCGGTATACCAGATAAATTGTGGTATATCGGCACCAATATCGACCCACGATATTATCTTCAAAACCCAAGTTGGTCCCATTATTATGAATAGCTTCAAGTACATATTAAACCTGTGAGCAAATATATTTTTGTATTGCTTGTAATTACAGTTGTTAAAATATATTAATAAAATATACACTGCTCAAAAAAATTATGGCATAAAAAATTTTTGGGCAAAAATTGACCAATTTTGACTGACGATAACTTTGCCAAAGATTATCGTAGGATAACGTTTTTTTTTTTTAATTAAAGCATGAAATCTCAATTTGAAAAACGCTATGGCTAAATTTTAAGTTTAATACACTCCTACTACTGTAACTCCCAAAATATGAGGATGTATGTTTGTCATATTGAAAATTGCAAAGTTTGACGGAATGCACGGACTTCGTAAAATTTTTTTGGGAAATGTTGTTTGAAGCATAAACTTTCCTCTTTAATTTAAAAAAAATGAGTTGCAGCGATTTTTTTCGCAAAGTTACAGCACTTTAAAGTAGCCCTCGCATTTTTTACCTCTGCTTATTTTCATCGTAGCTCATGATTTCACGGTCTCTCAACAGCTTAGCTATATGTATTTTCTGGTATAAAATTGTGCTGATGAAAAAAAAAATGTTACTGATGATAGTAGCACTTATGGGTACGTCAAAATATAACGTTTGTGCTTTTTCTGAAACAAAAAACAAATTTTTTGTATTACACTATATTAATATACATATGTGAATATTATATAATATGTCTATTATTAAAATTAATAGATAATAAATAATAGATAATTAATAAATAATAAAATAATAATTAATAATTGTAATAATAATTAATAA
>NW_017306091.1:2518680-2535689 GCF_001594115.1 Trachymyrmex septentrionalis | reverse complement strand
AATAATAATAATAATAATTAAAATTAAAAGTTGTTGAAATTTAATCAAGATTTCAATTAAGCATTAATTTTATACTAGCATTAATAATTGCCAGTATCACTTACCACCGAACCAAAATCTTTTTTCGCACATTTCTGGCCGGACCAAATTTTCTGGTAAGGGAATATTATCCATGATGGCGCAGATAACATTGAGAACGATAGTGACTCCCCATGCATAGATTGAATATATTATAAGCTTCTTTTTATTATTTGTTCTCAGATATAAACGGTGATATCTATAAAATAAATAAATGCGATTTATGTTTAGTGAATAACAATTTAATTACTATCTAATATATAATATCCAATATATAATATGCGTTCAAAAATATCTTATCTCTATCTCTTTAATCTAAATTAAAGCTTTATGAAGTAATAATCATAAAAACTCAAACATAAACACATATATTCGTATATATAATATAATATAATATTTTTGTGTATGTACTGATTTCGAATAAAACATTTTTTATGCATAAATATGTAAAAATATGTATAAACATATATAATCACCTATAAATATCAATAGACATGTATAATTATATATGAAATATGTCCATACATATTCATACATACTTCTTTCTTTTGTAAAATTACTTTTTAGTGTAATAGAAATAATAATAGTAACGTGAAAATTAAAATATGATTATAGGAATAATTTTTATACGAGTATATATATATTGTTTGTTTCAGAAAAAAACAAGTTTTGGAAAATGTAAAAAAAATTGCTCTTACATAATTATGCATAATTTTATATATAATTATACATGAATATGATGAATACATACAATGAATTTTTTTATTTTTCTTCAAACTTGATTTTTTTCTAAAACAAATAGTTGCGAAAATTATCTTTTTAATTATTTCTAATGTTTTTCTGTTAACTATTATTATTTCTATGACACTGAAAAGTAATTTTACAAAAGAAAGAAGAATGTATGAACATTTATGGGCATATTTCATGTATATAATTATACATATGAAATATGTCCATAAATATTCATACATATTTATGAATATTTATGCGTGTTTATACATATTTATACATATTCATGCATGAAAAATTTTTTACCGGATTTCAAACTATATCCTATCTTAAAGCAGAAAATTTTCTTATAAATTTCTCTATCTGATTAATCTAATTTAAATATTTTGTTTCGAAACGTTTAAGAAATATGAAAATCATTAAAATCAATTTTTTTAAATCAGTTTTTCAGCGAATGGAACTAATTCCTTACTTGTAACAAAGTTATAGTTACAAATTTTTTGGTGACTTTACTGGCACCGACGAGATGCTATTAAAGACCGACATTCTTATGGGAGTTGGCGTCCTTGTGAATATTGACGTAATTAACAATTAAAAATAATATTGTACTAATTTTATGATTTGTTAAATTAGTAGACATATTTATGCATTTAGAACTCAATAATACTTGATTTATCTTTATAATTGTAATTTCAGAGTTAAAATTGTAATTTCAAAGTGTCAAAGTTTGATTATCAACAGAGATGATAACTACAAAAAAAAAATTGTAATTTTTCTGCAATATATTAAATATTATAGCTTTACAAACATGCATATTTATTTAAGGAATTTATGTAATAAAAAAATCATGAATTTAATAATGTATGATAAACAAATATTTATGTTAATAATAGCAAATTTATATCAATTGTCGATAATGTCAGCATTCTTCAATTACCTCCGAGGGCCGTTTTTATACACCGTCAAAAATTTGCCAAGGATTGACGATCTTTAATAGTATCTCGTCGGTGTTACTGGTAACTGCGTTACTTCTTTTTATAACTGTAATTAAATTTTTCTAGTGACGATAATGAATTTTACAGTTACTTTTATCGCTACTTTGCACACGATTGGACATGGTTTGATTGGGCACAAGCCACTCATAGCGAGACAAAAAAATCTTCCCCTATTGAAAAGAAAATCACGTCACAGTTGCATGATGAAATCATATAACGTAGTGACAGGATTTTTTTCAATAGGGCCTAGACTCACTCACTGTGATTGGTGGTCGTCGATTTTAAAAAAAAGTAACGGAAATATAAAAAAATTATTTATGTATAATTTTATACAAAATTATGTATAACTATGTAAGAGCAATTTTTTTTACATTTTTCCAAACTTGTTTTTTTCTGAAACAAACAATGTGAAAATTATTCCTTTAATCATATTTATGTTTTCACATTACTATTATTATTTCTATTACAGTAAAAAGTAATTTTACAAAAGAAAGAAGGATGTATGGACAATAAAAAGATACTTTTTCATGTAATAGTAATTGTAACGAGTTACTTTTAGAAATCGGTAATTAGTAATGATAACTGTTACTTTTTCTAAATAATGAGTAACTGTAAAATTCGTTATTTTTAAAAAGTAACTTTACATTCTCTGGTGAATACTGTACGTTGTATAATATTACTTGGGCATAATCATAATGAAAATATAATGATACGTTCTTGGGTGCATTGGGAGCGGCCTATTTGCATTACAGTTCCATTGATTCAAATAACATATATAACGAGCATGCTCCCACTTGGCAACTATCAATTTAAACATCAAGTTTCATTCAATAAAAATTTTTGTAATTAATTAAATTAAATTAAATTAATTAATTACTAATTATATATGTAATTAATTTAATTAAATTAATTTAATTAATTACGAGCACACTTTATTATTTTTACCATGCGTATAATATTATATGAAACACATTGCTCACCTAAATGTCCACCAAATATCGAAGCATATTACATTTAACCAAAAAAAACTTGACAACAAAAAGAAGTAGAAGATGTATGCTGAAAAAATGAAATTAAATAATGTGTTAATCGAGCATATATTAGAATGACAATTATTTATAGTTTATAATTATTACTATATCTATTCTATTTGTGACATTTTCTTGATCTGCATGTCTGCAGCATAGCAAAATAAAAAAAAAGTGAATTTGATCAAATTAAATGCTTCACTGTATATTTTCTCTATTTAAATCAGAAAATTAACATGCAGAAATGTCAGTTATTGTATATACATAATGTATAATTCAAGATTTAAACATCTGTTAAATATTATTTTATATTATAATATTTGTTCTTTTAAAAATTTAATAATTTCCATTTTGTTAAATTATTCGAAAGAAATATTATATCTAGACTACTAATTTTATATATAAATACATATAAGCAACACATTATTGAATTACTACATCATTTCAGGCTTACTTTGAAAATAATATAACTTATAAAATGTTATTTTCGAATTATTGTTATGAATAAGTTAGGTAAAGATTACTCTATTAATTATTAAAAGTAAACTAACTTAACAATTTATTCGCCAAATAGCACTTGTGTTTCTCTTAAAGTTTTCAAAGAAATTATAATCAATATCTTCTAAAAGAGTGACATATTTTGAGTTATATTGTTCTCGTAAATAAAAGGAGAATCTTTTACAAAAAATATTTAAAATCAAGCCAGTTTTGGTGATCGAAGTTTAAAGAAATTGTTTCATTTTGAATTTAATCATTTTCAGAGCTGATCGAGATAAATACAAAAACTGTTTTGTAATGTCCTGAGTTATATCACTTTTGATAAATTATTTCGAATTTATTATAATTTTATAATGATCTCAAAATTGTCACAACTTAAAAACGATGTAAGTTTGTTGTGAAACAAAAATAACAAAAATCATATTTAATCATATTTTTAAGAATACGTTTTTAAAAGAGCTCATTATTGTTTGATTGTATTATATTATTTGATTAATCAATAATTGTTTGTCAAGTTAAAAAATAGTTTTTATCCTTTTCTGAAACTTAATTTGTTTAGTTGTGTTTTTTTAAATAATAGAACAATATAGTTTATACATACTGTACCTAGTGCAACGCAATATTTCACTTCACCTAATTCAAAAGATTGGTCAAAACACATAATCACGTATGTGATGAATAATGAACCCACGTGTGTACGCAATGTATAACTATGGATAGTCTCGAATATTGGCAATATAGAATATATTATGAACGTCAATAGCAGGAACAGCAAAGACAATAGGAGGCAAATGGATACAAAAGATACTAAAAATGTAGTCTGAACATCATCATCATCATCATCATCATCATCATCATCATCATCATACACGTCATCATCATAGACATCATCATCACAGACGAACACGCTATATTTGTTACCAAACAACATGGCAATGCAATAATCCTCTGGTAAAATGAATTTGCTATAAGTGTACAAATAGCCATTGGGGAAAAACATGTATGTATTGGGGAGAAGAAATTTGCGATCATATCCTTTTGCAACGCATGGATCACGAACAGTAAAAAATAGCTCCTCGACTGTTTCATCCTTGAAATAATTTCCGTGTTTGTTTAGGTTTAGAAAAGGGTACATGTTTGAAACAGCGTAATTTTGCTTTATGCATCGTCCCGTTATCATCATCAAGATGTCACCAAAAGGACAACAGAACTGAATACAAGTAATATTATTATTGCACGCTGTATATTCAACAAGAGTAGTATTAATTATTCCGTTGGAATTGAGTTTGTACAATATGAAATTGTCCTTGTCTTTAGTTTTGGTGAGATTTTCATTAATTTCTTGTAACGTGAAATTATTGATGTCTGTCGAATTCGCATAAAACTCCATAGATGTCTGATTATCTTCGTGATTTTTTATTATATGTTCACGAGACTCGTATCGCATCGAATCATTCTTGTAATTGTTATTTGTAGAATTAATATAGGATTCGTATTGCATTTCATCATTATTTTTAATAGAATTTTTCTGTGAATTGAACCGTGTTAATTCCATTTCCTCATTTCGATATTTCGTAGAATTTACGAAAAGATCAGACTGCATCGTCGAGTTGTTGCTCTGTTCATTGTCATTCATAAAATCATTCTGAAGTTCCGAGAACGGAACAACAAACAGAAATGCAAAACAAAGTGCAATACTTGGTGGATACATCGTTATATTATCGAATTCACAAAATCAACTTAATGTTTTTTTATGTCTTGTAAGTAAATATTTATCGTAATGTTACCAATTTTTGAAAGAAAAGTAATGGCTCCATTCTACTACGATTTTGTCTGAAAAACAAAAAATGATGTTTTTAGAGTAAGCACGTGAATGGAAGTTAGAAAAATCGATGACATTAAATGGAAGAAGGTACCTCGCAAGGCAGACTCTTCATTTACCATAATGACAAAGTGATAAAGAAATTTTGATTTTTTTTAATTTTATAGAGAATTAATTTCATATCGAGGGAGATCCAACACGATCTCTTGGGAATATATCGTAACTACTTAAAATAATTCATAAAAAAGTGATACAGCTAGAAAGATACATGCTACTGCATGATGATTTTTATCCTAGGCACAATCCATAATGTATAAAGTGACATATTATTGAAATTTCTGTTGTCAACATTAATTATATAGAAGTGAAAAGTTTGATCAAAAGTAGATGACATTAAATCACGCATCAATTAGGATAACTTCGGTATATACGCCACACCTAAAAAACTTAATTTATTAAATGTTATTTACTATTTTTAAGATAAATGAACTATTTATATTAATAAAAACTTTATACTATTATTATGAAAAAACTATTATAAATCCGAAATTATTATTATTTTTATTAAAGAATATTTTCCTTATTAAAGAAAGAACCCTTTTGAAACCCTTGTATTTTTGTCGTATATCCAATAGGAGTGAAATATACGGCTGCTCATAAGAGGAGGAGGAGGATATGTATGACTATAAAAAGTTTACAAATAATGCTTATAAATAAGACGAAAAATGACACAATAACTTATAAAATATGTTTACAAAGTTTTTTTAAGGAATAAGAATAATAAATATGTATATAAAGTAATAGATAATAATTATGGTCTTCCTATATTTTACAAGTGTTATTACATAAGGTACATATCTCATGTAATGTGTTTATTGTATTTAATGGACTGAAATCTGCGTACTTTGCTTTGGGCATAAATCCCGCCCTCTAAAAATGCTGTATATCCCAAACAGGTGGGATACGCAAGACAACAAATTAAATAAAAAAGGCAAGAGCAAAGCACTTGTATTTTGCTATACAACATGGTTTATTTATTTCTCTACACTTATATCACAAAATAACCACTAAGTCTTTTACGCGCCCTATAGTAATCATATATTTTATAAAGATTATAATTTATGATGGCGCTACTTATTACAGTGATAAATCAATTTAACTCACAATAATTTTATTAATATTAACAATAAGAAACCTTCATTATTAACACAATAATAATAATAATATAACATAAAGGCATGTAACAAAGTAATTGCTGAAAAATTATTTCCCCCCCCCCCCACACACACTCCTTTTATTTTTTCTGACTTCTGCGGCATAAATCCCAGCGTGGCGTATTTGCCGAAGTTACCTTACACCGAAAATTTATAAATTATGAGCTGTATTGATTATAAATTAAGATTGATTTGTTAATGTTAATTAAGTAAAGTACAGAAGTCTTGATATTAAATAGAGTTGTTAGATTAACAGTCAATAAGAGTCGAATAAAAATATCAAATTTAGAATAAATAATGGGAGAGTTATATGTATTGAGAAAGTTACAAGTTTCCATAATTTACACATATTCACATAATACGTTTCGGCTACGAGATTAAGAATCCACTTAAAGCTACAAATGCTTCGAAACTTTTGATTAACCAATTGGAAAAAAAATTTTCTTACTGACCAATCAAAAAATGCTTTGAAGTAGACCGTAGCCAGAGCCATCTTCAGATGTATGAATGTTTAAAAATTTAAATAAGAAAGAACACAGTAAAATTAATCGAAGAAGTTGTTAAAAGATTTTGGGAGGTCAAATAAATATTCTTCGAAGTAACAAAAATTGTTCATAAACGGTTGAAAGACTTTCCGGAGATAAACAAAATTGTTACTCTGAAAAAAATTTTTTTTATTTTTAAACTTTTATACATCTGAAAACTTATTCTCATAGCCAAAATACGTTATATGAATATATGTAAATTATGAAACTTATATTTTCTTAATACATATAACTCTTATTATTTATTCTAAATTTGATATTTTTATTCAACCCTTATTGTTCTATTAATCTAATAACTCTTGTTAATTATTTTATTTCATTTTATGTAATGTTGTTGTACTTGAATCATGATAATCACATCAATTAATTCATCATCTTATCAAATATACTGGGATGTAAGTTTTCTACAAAATTTTTAGCTACATTGTCTCTGATGTCATTCTATACTTATGACTATTATTTAAGAATTGTATTATTGGTCATACATATACACAATAAGAGTTGAAAAATTACTTTACTTGATTATCCGGTTTTTATTTCAACCGATTTATATTAAACAAGAAAATTCATAAAAAAAACATTCTTTCTTTATATTCTTTTACTTATTTAAGTATTTTTCTACAAAGTTGTAGTTACGTTATCTAGTTACAATAAAAGTAAAGAAAAAAATAATAATTCTAAAAAATAAAAAAAAGTAATTAATTTAAGTGATGCGTGCAATTTGAGAAAAATCAGAAGAGTTCCTGTATATGATAAATATGATTTTTTTCCCGGTATGTATTTATTGAAGATATAAGCAAGAAAAAATTTATGTATCATACACCTTTCCGACAAATATTAAAATCAGACTTATAAATATGTACCATTTATAACGATTATAATTGTTTCCGAGCTTAATATATAAAGATGGATAGGATAGTAAGTATAACTATATCCAATTTCACTTCCGCGATTCTTTTCCCGGTAAACGATAGCGCATGAATATACTCAGGCAACTAACAAAACTCTACTGAATGATGAGTTGTGCTGCCGTTGACGGTGGTGAAAACAGCAATCGAATCTACGCATGTATACAGGAGAAACCACATTCAACTAGCGTCGTTCAATTATCGACAGCATGCACGTTATAATCCAATAGGTATGAAATTGAAAATTTTCTTATAAGGTAAAAAGATGATTCAACGACTCTGATTCACCCTGTGTAGTAATACATACGTAGTAATAATGAAACAAAAATACTGACAAAATTTTAAGCCTCAAGAAAATTATAAAGTTAATTTGCGACGCTGTATTATTTAGTAAACAGTGCGCTATTCAACATATATCCATGAGAATGTAGTCTTATTTCATCATAATTTATCATTATATGCTTGTTAATTATAAAAATTTTATTTCAAAGTTAATTAACTTTAATCTCTGTTCAATTATCATAATTTTTGGCATTGAACATTAATGTAAGTGAAAATCCATTTAATGGCATTCACTTGACATTATTTAGACTATTTAGAGTATTTCTGTCAAAAGTCAAGACTATCGGCGTTTAACATTTTTTTTCTTTTTAGAAATTCACCTATTATATTACACATATATTATTCTTATATAACCGGAATAAATTTCAGGTTTCTATTACCATAGAAAAAAAATTAATAGAATCTCATAAAAGAATATTTGTGTGTATGTGCGTTTGTTGAATATGAAATATATCAACACTAAAATAATAACTGGAATATATATTTTTACCCACTCTCATAAAAAAGAAGCATAATAATAAACATTGATAGAACTTTTTTGTCATCAGATTTAAAACGTTAACAAAAAAAATGTCAAGTATATAAATACATTGTTAAAAAATGATTACCCTGCCAATTTGATTTTTCATACTATTAATGCACATTCGAAGATCTAATTCATAAAAGCATGAAACAGCAGATCAAATCAAAAGATAAGAAGAAGATATAGATTGTGCTTCTTGATTCGTGCTTTCTTACATACCTACAATTTCTGATAAATGTAAAAGAATAAGCAATACCTTTAACAATAAATGAGCTTCCACCAATACAAATAAATTGAACAGATTGATTAAGATATAAAAACACACTTTCCTCTCACGAGAAAAAAAAATATTCTTTACAAAATTTCGTACAAATCTTGTGGTGCATCGTATGTCGGGCAAACAGGAAGGAAACTTAAAATTATATAAAGTGTCAGATCATCGTAATCGTATAAACCGAGATACAAACACTTACTCGGTGATTATAATATAGAATTAATTAGAATATAGAATTAATTTTGGACATGACTTTGACTGGGACAATATTGCAGTACTTGTTGAAGAACATTTCCTTAATAGACGACTAATATTGGAATGCCTCATATCTTTATGCGAAAGAACAGTTTTAATTTGAGATGCAGAAAATTTACATCACACTTATCTAGATAATAAAGAACACAAAATTGTTTTATTTAGCTAATATTTTTTATTTATATAATTTCTTTGTAATTGTTTATACATTGACTTTGCTTTTTCTTTTAGTATATATTTATTTGAGTGATTGACATGTACTTAATATTTAAATTGTATTAGTCATATTCTTGATAAGCTATGTATATTTAACATGTGCTTTATAAAATTTGTTTAATCCATAAATAATTTGGAATGTTATTTTATTGTATTTATCGTTATTTGATCCAATGTTTCAAAGCGACTTCTTTCCATCCTTGGGGTGAGTCATCGATCTTCTTTCGAATTTTCTGCTTAAAAAAATTAAATTGTATTGTTTAATGTTTTACCAAATTATATAACATCAAATATCTCTTTTCTAAAAAGACAAAAACAACGTAAAACAATTATAATCTGATAGTATATACATACGTAAGATCTTCGACTGAAGAATTAAATTATGCTGCTAATTAACTATTAACTCTCATCTATAATAATAGAATTTTCTCTTTGCATTGCAACATTTATGAGTAGGATTTATGACTAATTGAACTTTGCAAGATGATTAGCTGTTAATTAGAGCGACCAATTTGTTGCATGGGCATTGTTCCGGACCTCCTAGTGGATGTAGTAGTATTCGAGACAACTATACTTTTTATTGGAATCTTAAATGGATCGCAAATCTTCCAGTCAAGTTGTTTTAATAGCGTTTGCAGGGTTTTTTTTCTACATACAAATATAATGAAAATGGTGAGACCTTGCAAGGCATTTACGATGTCAGCGGGATACCAGATAAACTGTGGTACAATATCAGTACCAATATCGACCCACGACATTATCTCCAAAACCCAAGTTATTCCCATCACTACAAACAGCTTCAAGTACATATTAAACCTGTGACCAAATATATTTTTGTATTGTTTGTCATTACAATTTGTAATTACAATTTGTAATTATAATATACACTGCTCAAAAAAAATGTGGCAAAGAAAAATTTTGGGAAAAAATTGACCAATTTTGACTGACAATAACTTTGCGAAAAATTATCGTAGGATAATGTTTTTTTTTTTAAATTAAAGCTTGAAATTTCTATTTTAATAACACTATGGCCAGATTTAATACTACTATTGTATGTTTAATACTATTATTGTAACTCCCAAAATATGAGGATGTGTGTTTGTCATTTTGAAAATTGCAAAGTTTGACGGAATGCACGGACTTCATAAAATTTTTTTTGAGAATGCTGTTTGCTGCGGTATAAAATTCGAACTTTGTTCTTTAATTTAAAAAAAAAACAAGCAACAATTTTTTTCGCAAAGTTACAACATTTTGTAAAAAATAGCCTTCGCATTTTTTACCATTGCTTATTTTCATGGCGTATGATCTCACAGTCTTTCAACAGATTAGCTATTTGTACTTTCTGATACAGAATCGTTAGTGTTGTGCAGATGAAAAAAAAAATGTTACTGATGATAGTAACACCTATGGGTACGTAAAAATATAACGTTTTAGCTTCATTTTCTGAAACAAAAAACAAATTTTTTGTATTACATTACACTAATATATGTGAATAATATGTCTATTATTCACATTATTTAAATTAAAAATTATTAAAATTTAATCAAGAGTTTAAATAAATATTAATTTTCCGCTAACGTTGATAATTGTCTGTATTACTTACCCCCAAACCAAAATCTTTTTTTGCACATTTCTGGTCGGATCAAATTTTCTGGCAGAAATGGAATATTATCCATGATGGCGCAGATAATGTTGAGAATGATAGTGACTCCCCATGCATAGATCGAATATATTATAAGCTTCTTTTTATGCTTTGTTTTTGTTCGGTACGGGCGGAGCAGATGGATATCTCTATAAAATGCAATTTATGTTTAGTCAATAACAATTAAATTATTATCCAATATGTAATATGCGTTCAAAAATATCTTATCCCTCTCTTTGAAACTAAAGCTTTGTAAACTAATAATTATAAAACCTTACACTCAAACACACATATACTAGTATATATGTATAATATAAATATTCTTAGTTAAATATTATTTTCTGTTAAATATTATTTTATGTTATTTGTTTTATGTACTAGTTAACTACACATAAGTACACATATATCTTATCTTAAAAGTAAAAAGTTTTTTTATAAAGTTTTCTATTTTAACAATTTGAATAATTTATTTCGAAGCATTTAATATGAAAATCATTAAAATCAATGTTTTGCACTTCAATGAATACCAGGGAATGGAACTAATTTATTACTTGTAATAAAGTTACATTTACAAGTTACTTTTTTGATGACTTTACTGATAACTGCGTTACTTTTTTTTTATAACTGTACTTACATTATTTTAGTAATGATAACGAATTACTTTTATCGTTACTTTGCACACGATTGAATTGAATATAAACTACTCATAGTGCAAGACTAGGAAACTCCCCTTATTAAAAAAAAATCATGTCACGCAGTTACATGATGAAATTACGTAACGTTGCGACAAGATTTTTTTCAGTAGAGCCTAGACACCCATTTGCTGTGATTGATGATCGTCTATTTAAAAAAAAAGTAACAGAAAGGTAATATAAAGTTTCTTTTTTAAGTAACAGTAACTGTAACAAGTTATTTTTAAAAATCGGTAATTAGTAATAATAATTGTTACTTTTTCTAAATAACGAGTAACTGTAAAATTCGTTATTTAAAAAAAATAACTTTCCATTGTCTGATGAATAATGAACGTTGTATAATATTACTTGCGTATAATCATGATGGAAGTAAAAAGGTGTGCTCATCGGGAATTTGCACATAGTTCAATTGATTCAAATCTTATATATAACGAACATGCTCTCACATGCCCAAGCAGAATATGCCATTATGATATCAAAATGACTCGAAAATGATCACTAAAAGTCATTTTCCAATTACTTTCGATTCATTTTAATAAAATTATTTTGACATTATTGTAACTTATTGTACTGCTTGGATAGCAACTTTCAGTTTAAACATCAAGTTTTATTTTAAAAAAGTTTAAAATTAATTTAATTAAATTAATTGAATTAATTACAACACACACACATCTTATTACTTGTACTTCTACCATGCGTATATAAAATATATTGCTTACCTAAATTTCCACCAAATATCGAAGCATATTACATTTAACCAAAAAAAACTTGACAAAAAGAAGAAGTTGAAGATATATGCTGAAAAGATAAAATTAAATAATATGTTAATCATCAAGTATATATTAGAATGACAATTGTTTATAGTTTATAATTATTACTATTTCTACTGTATTTGCGACATTTCCTTGATCTGCATGTCTGCAGCATTGCAAAGTAAAAAAAAAGTGAATTTATTGATCATTAAATGCTTTACTGTATAATTTCTCTATTTAAACCAGAAAATTATCTACATGCAGAAATAGGTGAATTATTGTATATACATAATGTATAAGTCAAGATTTAAACATCTGTTAAATATTATTTTATGTTATTTGTTCTTTTAAATATTATTTTATATTATTTGTTTTTTTTTAAATTTAATAATTTCCATTTTATTGAATTATTCGAAAGACAGAAATATTATATATATTTAGATTACAAATTTTAGATACATTACTTAAATACCAAGCGCCACTACGGTCTAAATATTGAGATATGTTGAACTATTATATAATATATATATATTCATTTAAATGAATTAATTTCAGAAATTATAACTGGGTGCCGGTGCAGTTATCGGACTTTCAACGCAATCAATCTAAAGTATTAATAATCTTCCCAAATTTAATCTTAAAAACCTATAATAAATTTACTGCGAAAAATACTACTAATTTTATATATAGGTACAGATAAGCAATACATTATTGCATTGCTATATCATTCCAGACTTACTTCAAAACTAACATAAGTTAAAAAATGTTATTTTCAAGTTATTATCATGAATAAGTTAGATAAAGATTACTCTATTAATTATCAAAAGTAAACTAACTTAACAATTCGTTCGCCAAATAGCACTTGTGTTTCTCTTAAGATTTTATTTAAATATAATCACCTTCTAAAAAAGTAACATATTTTTAGTTGTATTATTTTTGTAAATAAAAGAAGAATCTTTTTCAAAAAATATTTAGAGTCAAGACAGTTTCGGTAATCAAAAATTGAAGTTTAAAGAAATTGATTTATTTTGAATTCAGTAATGTTCTAAGTTATGTCACTTTTGATAAATTATTCTGGATTTGTTATAATTTTATAAGGACATCAAAATCATCACAACTTAAAAAAGATGTAAAAAAGCTTGTTGTAAAATAAAAATGGCAAAAATAACATTTGATTATGTTTTTAAGAATATATTCTTAAAAGAGCTAATTATTGATTGCGTTATATTATTTAATTAGTCAATATTTTTCTGTCAAGTTGAAAAATAATTTTTCGCCTTTTCCGAAACTTAATTTGTTTTAGTTGTGTTATTTTTAATTAATGGGACGAATATTATAAGTTTACGCATATACTGTACCTAGTACAACGCAATATTTCACTTCACCTAATCCAAAAACTTGGCCAAAACACATAATCGCGTATGTGATGAATAATGAACCCACGTGTGCACGTAATGTATAACCATGGATATTCTGGAATTCTGGCAATATGGAATATATTATGAACGTCAATAGCAGAAACGGCAAAGACAATAGGAGGCACATGGATACAAATATTGGAAGTATAGTCCGATTATCACAGACGAACACGTCATAGGTGTCCCGAAACATAATGGCAAAACAATAAGACTTTGGTGAAATGTATTTGCCATCATGATTATTGTACAAAGAGCCATTGGTGAGAAATAAGTAAGTATTGGGAAAAAGAAATTCGCGACCATATCCTTTTGCAACGCATGGATCGCGAACAGTCGATAATAGTTCGTTGACCGTTTCATCTTCGGAATCGTTCCCGTGTTTGTTTGGCAGAGCGTACATGTTTGGAAGAACGTAATTATCCTCTCCACGAGAGATGCATCGTCCTTTTATCGTCAAGATGTTACCAAAAGGACAACAGAACTGAATACAAGTAATACTATCATTGCACGCTCTATATTCAACAAAAGTAGTTTTAAATATTCCGTTGGAATTGAGTTTGTACAATATGGAATTATTCTTGTGTTCAGTTTTGATGAAATTTTCTTTAATTTCTTGTAACGTGAAATCATTGATCTCTGTCGAATTCGTATAGAACTCAGTAGATGTCTGATTATTATCTTCTAGATTTTTTATTATATGTTCACGAGATTCGTTTCGCACCGAGTCATTCTTGCAATTGTTCTTTGTAGAATTAATATAGAATTCGTATTGTATTTCATTATTATTCTTAATAGAATTTTTATGTAAATTGCACCTTGTTAATTTCATCTCTTTATTTTGATATTTCGTAGAATTTACAAGAGGATCAGATTGCACCGTCGAGTTATCGCTCTGCTCATTGTCATTCGTAAAATCATCCTGAGGTTCCGAGAACGAAGCAACAAGCAGAAATGCTAAACAAAGTACAATACTTGATGGACACATCGTTGAAGTATTGTAGCGTCGAATTCACAAAACCAACTGTTTTTTTTATGTCTTATAAATAAATATTTAGCGTGATGTTATCAATTCTGGAAAAAAGGGTAATGGCTTCATCCTTCAACGATTTTGTCTGAAAAATAAAAAATGTGGTTTTAGGAGTGAGCACGTGAAGGCAAGTTAGATAAATCGACATTAAATGTCTTTATATACCCGATTACTATCACACCAATATCTCACACAATTTATGATAGAGAAAAATGGGTGAACTGTGCGCACTTAATGAAAATTTATTGTTCTGAAATGGTTTTCTAAGTTCAAATTGATATAAGTATGAAAATAGAAATTATTAATATTCTTCTACCATTACATAATTTATTTGCGTACGTACTCTCATATTGAACAGATTTTCATTCAACAAGATTGTATTTGACAAAAAAGAAAAAACAGAGAGGCGAAAAATTTCTCGCACGTTAAGTAATTGTGCGCAAAGCAAAAGTCATAGGAAATGAATACATAATAATAAATTATGGAATGTTGACAAAAAAATCAGAAAATATATTTATTATGTTGCAATATAAATATATATTAAATATATTTTAAATATATATTATATTTAAATATATATTAAATATATATTAAGCAAAAATACAAAACTAATATAATAATAATGTACATAGACTTTGGCAAAATAAAATAATAATGCAAAGATGAAACAAAAAAATTACAATCATATAGTATATGGAAGAAGGGTAATTGTGCGCATTTTGAAACGCTTGCGCACAGTTGCCCGCCGCGACTTCCTCGATATGAAATACGATTACACTTCCTAATCAAACTTAATAAATAATAGCTCAAAAGACGCACATAATAATGTACTTTAATAAAATATGCAAGTTTAAACAAATAAATTAAAAATACGGATTTACCACCTTATTTTCTGAATATTAAAATAATAAGAAAAGATGTGATTTTACTTTTTTGTATTTCTCTGGTTAGCAAAACGTATTTACATCTTTTGTAATTGTATTTTAAAAGGACGATCTCCTGTGTAAAAATTTCCACGATGACATCAATATATTGGAAAAGTACCAAACCAGGATGCGCACAGTTTCCCTCTTTCCCCAACGCAGTTGCACGTTTGTGTCAATTTTCGTATAACAAATTCATCATAAAGTGTCTAAGGCCAATCTTCATAGTCGATTCTTATTTCATCGTCTTAAGTAATGTCTTAAGACGCTAATGCGGTCCTCTGATTCGTGATTTAAGATGTATTTAAGAGACGTACGGTCTTAAATATAAGATCTGATTATGAATATCGGCCTAAGTCTAATTCTAAGAACTTGCCGTTATTTGTTTGATTATTGTTTTGTAAGTGCAAAACTTTTGTTTTCAAGCAAATGTCACGATTTGACAGCTTGAGACGCCATGTTGTACTAAGAAATGGTAACAAATATATCAATTTCAAAATTTTTAGTCGTTTCTCGGCATCCATTTCACAAACACGTAGTAATGCGTATACTTTAATCCTGTTAAAGAATTTTCGAATATGTGAAAGAGAAATATATTTGTTATACAAAAATTATATGATTTAGTCGGTAATACAAGATGGCTTTAAGATCTCCTTAAGTTCTGGGATGTAAGTTTTCTACAAAGTCCTTACCTGTTTGTGATGTCATCACTTCTATACTTATGACTGTTATTCAAGGAGTTAATTATGGGTCATACCTATACAATAAGAGCTGGAAAATTACTTACTTGATTATCCACGGTTTTTATCTCAAACCGGTTTGTATTGAACAAGGAAATTTATAAGTAAAGCATTCTTTTATTTATACTTTTTTACTTATTTATGTATGTTTCTACAAAGTCGTAGTTACGTTATCTAGTTACAATAAAAGTAAATAAAAAAACAATTTTTTGTCCTAAAAGATAAAAAAAAAGTAATTAATTTAAGTGATACGTGTTATTTGAGAAAACTAAATCTAATTCCTGAATAAGATAAATGATACGGAGCTAAATGATCTTTATTTAGTTAAATAAAAGCTTTGCAAAAAGATTTGCATCACTATCACCAACTTATTAACACAATAATATAT
>NW_017306091.1:2495991-2518182 GCF_001594115.1 Trachymyrmex septentrionalis | reverse complement strand
TATATATATAAATATATTTAAATTAGAAATATAATTATATAAACATATATAATTGCATACAATTATATAATTATATATATTTATATATAATTATATACAATTATATACAATTATATATAATTTTATATAATTTTATATAAAAATATTTTCCCGGGTATGTATTTATTGAGGACAAGAGCAAGAAAAAATTTATGTATCGTACACTTTTTTCCGACAAATGTTAAAATCAGAAGTAAATATAGACATTGATAACAGTTATGCTTTTGAGCTAAATATATGATGATGAATAGGATGACAATTATAATGGTATATTCAATTTCACTTCTCAGCAAACAATAGCGCACGAGTGTACTCAGACAAGTAACAAAACACTACTGAACGATGAGTTATCACTGCCATTGACGGGAAGGTTCCGATTGCACATGCATTGCTAATTGGTCAATTAAAAAATAAAATATTCTCATTGATAAAGCAGTGAAAAATTACTAGGCATCAGCTAATATGAGTGGTGTGTGCAATTGAAATTGTAAGCAAATGGTCATCCTCCCCTTGCCGTTGATGGTGTTAAAAAAAAAGCAATTTATCGTATTAGAAATTTACACATGTATATAGTAATACTCCAAGCAGAAATTAAATCAAGAATATCTGATGCGTGACTAATGCCTGATCGGAAAAGAGTAGGGTATGCCATAATATGGAATTCCCGACACTTGCCTGATCAAGAAAAAGTATTGCTAACGGATGTTAGCTAACACATCTATTATATTATAATTCTCAGGCTTCTCTCTGATATCAGAATCATATTTTGAGTAATCGCCATACAAAAAAAATTTCTCGCATCATGTCAAATTTTTTGTTAGTAAGAAAATTTTTTTACGTAATTTTTTCTATTTTATCGCAATAACAATTTTTTTAAATCAAAATTCAAATAATTTTCATCAGAGATACGATTTTTCAAGCACCGCGTTAGGAAAGTTTAGAATTTAAACATCCCACATAAAGCACGCAATATCACAGTAACATCACAGTAATATTGCAGTAATATTGCAATATATCAGAAATATTACATATTATAATATAATATTACAGAAATATTACTTATATATTAACGCGTTGATAATCAATATTAAAATGTCATAGTTAACGTAATAAAATGCTATGAAAACGAATACAAATAACAATATATACCAAAAGATCGAATCGTGCAACGAGCACGAAGCACCAAAGTGTCATGTATAATTAGGTCGGTGCTCGGTGGCGGTATCTTAAATATTTTCCACCGTGGATAAATGTATGCTGATATTGGCTTCGGGTCTTAGGATGCAGGAATTATATCGCTTGATTAGCTCTACCACGATTTCTTTTATGAAATCGTTAAGCGCGCGTGCTTCTTATCGGATGTTTTAAGCCGCCGTTATCTCCTTACAACTGTTACAAGTTAGTCTCTTATACTTATTCTGTTATTTCAACATAATCATATTTCTGATATGGAAAATGATGCGACATACCATTATTTATAGAGCGACTGAAATCCATTAAGAATTGTTGTTGCGTTCATGAGAGACAAGAGATAAGAGAAATTATATGCCCTTTGGAACGAAATGATCCCGATGGATATGTATAATTCAACAAAAATGGATGCGATAAATTTCTAGTGATTCGTGCAGGTCGGGGGAGCGACGACAAAAATAAACAACGATAAGACGAAATATCACTGAACAAGCAATATGCATACACAATACAAGAAAATGATAAACATGCAGTACATTAGTATTATAATAATGTCTAGATTAGGTAGACAAATTAAACAATAGCAGATTCGAGGCAATAAATCATTGGCATTTATACAAATTCGAATCTTGTTACAATCACACAGTTGAGTACAATCTCTCGCTCGCTTTCGACGATTATACAAATAGAAAATGTGCGCGTATAGTCGACGCTTCTCTGATCACCGAGCTGCCAAACACAGGTAAACGGAGGAAGAGAATCAAACGATTTTTTTCTAAGAATTTTGATATTTAAAGAAAATAAAGAAAGAGACAGAAAAGGAATAATAAAGCAAACGGATTTGCTCTCTTGCGCTTTCTCGTATCACAACGGGAGGCGTTGTGAAGCTAATGGAACAATTCTGTAAAACTTACAATACGAGAGCACCTGAGAATGAATTAACGATCATCATATTTTTGTCCAATAGTATCGTAAAATAAAACTGTAAAATCGTTAACGTTATCCTATGAATTTTGCAAATTATTAGCGTCGTCTGATGCGCGAGAATTCTCTGGTTCCTAACAAAACAGCCACAGACTTGATTTCCGTACGTCGCAATTCACTCAAAAAAAATTTCGCAACAAATTACAGATTAAATTCACATCCGCATACATACACACATACACACATATTCGCAACGAAATCACTCGTTCCGTTCGCAAAGACTATATGATACGTTCCATCCTTAATCTCTACAATTGGCTTTTACGAGAAGGAATTCACATGCAATATTAAAAGTTGAAGTCACTCTTTTCTTCAGCTTATCTCATACCGATTAGTGATGTCGCTTACATATCTAAGTGTGACGATATAATAAAGATGACTCCCTCCTCTCCTGTTTCTACGCAAATCAAACAAAAAACAACAATGACATTTCGTTTATGATATATAATAACATACACACTATATAACTACGACAGCCTATTTAAACGATATTTAGCCATACCATACTATATGCGAGATTTACGCGGAAACATCCAGCATTTCCTTTATAGTCTTAGGACTTCCGATATAATCGATCGCGTCACTTCGAAAAAAAAATCGCCTTTACAGTGTTACGTTACAATAAAGGGACAATAAAAAATACGATTTGAATAGAATAAATATTTCCACCTTCACATTTGTAAAGACGCGTCAATTAATCATGATTTCCCTTTCTTTTTGACACGTAATTAACAAATTGCCTAAAATTTAGAAAAAATAAAATTAATTATCTACGTGAAAACTACTTATTTTCCAAACACAGTAAACTCATCATAAATGGAAGTGATCAGACCAACGGTGAATTAAAAAAATGTTTACAATATAAAATAATTTTACTAAGACTTATGAATCATCGATTTCACACAGGTCGAGAAAAAAAATTCTCCGCTTGTTTCTCTTATTATTATAATATGGCTCGCAGTGTATTCAGGAAACTTAGTCACGTGAATCTTAATCGTTAAAACTTAATAATAATAATTTTGAAATCTTAGCTAGATATATGTATAACGGATATTGACATTAACAAGTCAGTGATTCAGTAACATATACAATGTGCAAAAATGTATAAACAAGACGGAGATGTAAAGTCTTATGCATAGTGCACGGCGACATTCGAAGCACGATTTAATTAAAGTTAGAATTACTTCTGATTTAGTTTAATGTTAATTATCGTTAGCGCATTACGACAGAGTGATCTTATTAAATCATTATGATTTATCGTGAAAGTGACACAAAGAGAGTTATTGAATATGTCGAATAAATCGATCTCAGAATATTCAAACTGAGAAAAGGAAATTGCAAAAACCGTGTGATTTCATTTTATAACAGAATTAAAGATTTAAATACATAAATACTAACGCAAAACTTGAACATACAAGTACAATACGTATATATCGAAATCGATTATATATGCCGTGAAAATTTAGAAACCATATTAACAACACAAAAACGAATAGCATGGGATCATATTTTGAGAGAGTCGTTCAATTCGAGACTCTACGAGTTATCCACTCTAAAGTGCTCAACGCAAGCACAATTCTTTACTTTAAATATCCTTACATCTAGAAGCTTAATTTTATCGCATGGTAAATTATCGTATCGCATTTTATTTAACTAATGAGCAACATGGACATTTAGAGTAAACTTTATCGCTATGAGCAGTGTGATATGGGCGCTAACATTCGTATAACTGGACGGTCTATAGATTTAAATAGTATTATTTCAGGCCAAATTAAGCCGATTTCAAATTCTAAGATAATAAACGATTTTTTCTTAAAATATTTTTCTTAATGTTTAATCTATTAATTAATTAATAGAATGTTAATATTAATATAATATTAATCAATTTGTGATGTCATCAATCATTAATGATAATCATCAGGATCTATTAATATCTATTAATCATTAATATTATTAATATCTATCAATCATCAATAATTGATGTATTATTAAACATTAGTCAATATTAACAACTAATTAATATGCCAACGATCTAATCTTATTAATAATTTATTATTAATAAAATCTGCAATAAAAACAAATTCACATTTATCACATAATTTATTAGAAAATTTGACAATTTTACGAATGTTAGCGCGCGTTATTATTTGCAAAATAAACAATTAATTTTTAGCTAATTGGACACTAAGTGCTGACAAAGTTACGATAAAATTACAAGTATCAAATCACCGTGCAATATGAACGAGTTGTACCTATGGCAGAGATAAAGCTTGTTTTTCAGCAAAGCTCCAAAGCATACTTCCTTTTATCGATTTTATTAACAATGAGCAAAGATGAATTCGAGCTTAATCAATTACAACAAAAATATGTGCTGGTGCTAAATATTTCAATGACAACATTCTATTAACTAAAATGTATTGCGACTAATGTACAATATTATGTACAATAAATTAATAAACTAATACTAAAATTTCAATGCGTTGCAGTGCATATCGAGCTCCAATCTTTCGTAATCTCTGCTGTCTCTATAATTTATATGTATGCAAGATGCTTCCGAGAGGATTTGATTTTGCTGTGCCAATATCTATATTGTAAGTGTATACGTTTTGATGACTTCACGAAAAATATCAATTAAGCAGTCATACGTGACAAGAAACCTGAGTTTATATGTAAACACTAATTGCATCTTTTCATAGACAGGGACTTATGGAAAAAATTAAGAAACAAAAAAATGCTCTATCGTGAGTTGTTAAATATTTATCTCTTTTGCATATATATAATTGAATGTGCTACAATATGAACAAGAAATATATTTCATCGAGTAAAGAAGTAGATTTTTTTCACATTCAATTACAGTACAAATACATAGTGCAGAAAGATAAAATATATTTAATGATTTGTACGAGTATTGTTTAGTTTCTTAACTTTCGTCACAAATATATCACTGCTTTAATTATAATTTCGCTAATTGCGTGCAACGGAATCATCTTGTATATTACATAAATCATCGCAACAAAATAGCGTCATAGATTCTCTTTGCTTTTTTCCCTCTTTCTCCAAAAATAAATACCCTATAAAACTATTTCGCGTACGAGATATTGTATGCGAGCCATTGAATACTATGTTGATTGTATATAATATGTGAATGTGTGTATGTATATGTATGTGCTGTAATGTATAGGTATGCGTATGTGCGCGCGCACGCGCGCATGTGTACAGTATGTGTGTATATATTACGTGTGTGTGTATATATTACTAATATTATTTAGATATAAATGTAAATGAGATCGTGTAAATACTGTAGCCCGAAGCATAAAATCACTCCAATTGTCTCACTGTTAGAACAACTTCGATATACGATTTTGTGATTTCCAGTTAGTAACATTGAGTCTTGCGTTTCACAATTAAAATAATGTATTTCTCATCTGTGTAAATTTATTTGAAAGTTTGCAGTGTTTTGTATATGACAAATATTATATTTTACGGAAATAGATTAAAACCTTCTCGGAAATATATATAAGTATCTTAATCGCTTTCAGGTATTCATTTGACGGAAGCCTATAAGTTTGAATATAGAAGTTCCATAAAGCTATATAAATTAAAAATCTGTGATCTTTCTTTCTTTTTTCTTGCTTTCCCTTTTGATTAGTCTCTTATCTCTCATATGATCGTTAGTATCTATTCGACAAAGCTATTCAAACTTTGCAAAACTTTCTCTTTATTTCACATTTGATTAACACACAGGTAATTCAAAGTTCTCCCCTGCATAGAGGAGATCGATGCTTCAAGAGAATTTACTTAAAAGCACATTATATTAATTAGTTCTTATCTTTTCCCAATCCTACGTTGCTGTCGTGCATGCTTGAATGGGCGCCATCGCCGGTATCAGCCTTGTACTTTTTAGATACCTTCTTAATCTCTTGGTGAGCTTCGATATTACCTTTGCCGGTGTTTTTGTGCTCGGCGGTGAACGTTTTATGCAACAACGTAGATGATGCAACAGATCTCTCGCCAGTCTGGCAATGTCTCTGATCTAGGTTTTTCTGTAAATTCATGGCACTGGTTATTTGTTGTGCGCTCGCTTGCGGGACACCATGTTGAACGACAGTTTCCTCTTTTTCGTTATATTGCGGTACTTTGCTGCCACTGACAGCTTGACGTTCATCGTTCTGAGTTTTCTCCACGTCACCAGACTGATTGTTATTATACGTCGATTGTTGCTTGTCGCTTTTCTCCGTGCTGATCTCCTTTGACGACGAGTAATCATCGCTCTTGGTGCCTGTTGGTGAATCCTTTTCTTCGGCTATCCGTGGCAATTGCGTACTACCGCAAGAATTTGAAATGCTTACGTTCCCTAAATTAATAGATATACCATGAGTCAATTTAGAGTAGTCCCCTTTTTGTTCACTTGGCACTTTTTTCTCGCCCTTTGTGTTCTCGTTGGCCTCCTTGAAACTGTCATTGGATTCGTCCGAACAAGTATCACTGCTGTTGTGGGACTGCTGCGCGATAGTCACACGTGGTGTTACTTTGACCACAGTGTTAGCCAGCGGCGATATCGACGTTTTATTCTCTGCCGAACGCGGATGAAGTCGATCAGGACTGAGAGCTCGTCGGAGCAGCGGTGAACCTGGCTCCGCGGATTTCGGACGACCGTAACCTTTCTTCTGGCTGTTTGGTGTCGATAAACATGCTCCTGACATCGCAAAATCATCACAACATTATTACTCAACAATATTATAAATATTATAAAGATATACATATGTTATAAATCTTTTATTAATATTTATAATTTTTTTTGAATTTAAGGAAAATGTGCAGAAATAGGACAGAACTATTTTTATATTGTTTTCTCTCATAACTGTGTCAAGATGTTTGTGTGACTTATTTTTTTCTCATAATTTACATTTATATTTTGTTACATTAGTTAATCATCAATATTTTTTTTAATAAATTCTTTTTAAATTATGAGAACCAAGTTTTCGAAATTTTATTTGGAAAAAAATCAGTTGTTTTCGTAACTTTTGATAAAATTAAATTTATTTAACATTGAACGATGATATATCAGTCTATTCTTTTCTAAAAAAATTAAAAATTATAGAAATGCAGTTTACAAAAAAAAACATAAAAATAAAAAAATTTTACATGAGAATGTCTCAAAGATTTTAATTCTATTTGACCTCACATTTCTTGTAATAATTTATTCAGTTTTTCTTTGTTTGTTTTAAATAAAAACTACAAGCAGCGATTACTAAATAACTAATAAAAAAAATAAAAATTTAATTTTTTAAAGTTATTTTTTATTACCTATTTTGAAAAACCAGATCATGACGTAATTATTCAATTCCTTTTTTTTATATTTGGACATTCAAACACTCAAAAAATTATTTTATACAGCTCAAAATGTACGGGAAACGATTAATTTTTTTAAACAAATTTTTTAAATTAATATTTTAGTCAAGTGCATATCCTTTTCTATAATTCGCATTCATATTTATTATTTATTTGTTTATCTACTTTTATTTTGACTGCCAATTTCGAGAAATGCAAAAGCATGATTCATACAAATAATTACCGCAATAAAGTTAAATTATATAATTGCACTATTTTTTCTTTTTCATACCTGGACTATACGATTGCGTAGTGTTGGAACTACCAGGTTGATGACCCGTGGGGAACGCTAACGGGCTTGGGCTTCTCGTCGGACTTGCAGGAATCGGCGATGGACTCGGTGTCCTGGCCAATGGCGATAACGGTATGTGGCCCACGGACTTCCTGCGATTCGGCGAATGAATGTTCTTCGCAGCCGTGTGTAATTTGTGCTTGAGGCCGTGAAGAGTGCTGGGGCGTTGATAATGCGACTGGTTCGAGATACCTGACAGATTGCCCACTGACGTATTCGAGCCCGGGGACGAGGAATTCGGACTTGAGCACGGACTTGAGTTTCCAGTAGAATGATAAGAATCCGTATTGGCGCGATTCGTCGGCGGGGACGGGCTGCAAACGGATTTCGAGCACGCTGTAAAGTACGGTGACGTCTCTTGCGAGCGAGTAAACGACTGAAATGATCGACTAGGCGTGACCATTGAAGGAGAGCAAATTCCTGCAGCCATCTGCAAAATTTATGACAAAATTTATCAATACAAAAACACGAAAGTCTTTCTTCTCATGGAACATCTCGTTTTGTGAAACGAGTTAATCCAATAATTCGGACAACTTTATGCATTGTTAATAATTGGCAATCGTGAGTGTTGTATAAACATTTTCAAACGCAATGCAATAATTCTTTGCGGAGTGTGTAATAGCCATTCAAAAGCTGTGTAATCGCATAAGAAATACATGTTGTTAACAGAACGACGCAGCGAACAGAAACGATATCAATGGAGATCAATGGGAAAGATGAACGAATGTATAAGAAATCATACCATAAGTGGAGGTTTGCTGTCGCTGGACAAAATGGGTGCTGACAATGGACAACTGATAGTTAACGGCTGCAAAAGAAAATGCACTTAACGTAATCAATGTGTTCTCGCGTATATGCTGGTGCTTTAAGCTTCTTTGAAGTTTCTTTGGTTCTATTTTTTTGCAATAGCGTGTAAAGAATGAACATAGGTCTTCTGTATGTATTGAGATCGCTGTGCAAAATTGACATTAATATTAAATATATCGCACAACCGAATATCGTGATAAATAATCTAATATAGAATATTCTAATACAGAGTTACGAATGTCATAAAGCAATAATTCGCATTCAATAATATGTTGTGTACAAACGAAATTTCTCAGTGTACCTGCTGCATCTCTACGCTCGCCCGTTTGGAACTTATTCTCTTAAAAAGAGACGTTTTCCGTTTCTTGTCTGAATGATCCCGCTTTTGCTTTCGTTGCTTATGCAACGTTCGGCGCGCTAATTTACTTTGCGCAAGGTCACGCTTTCTACCGCCGGTCTTGATGCTGGTGTTCTCCAACGGCGTACTACGTAACGTTACGTGGTCACCACCGCTTAACATTAGCTGCAAAACCTGGGTATGATACAGACCCTGCACCGGTTCACCATTTATATGCGTTATCAGATCACCAGGTCTTAAACCAGCTTCGAATGCCGGGCTGGACTGTTCGACTTCCTATTATAAAAAAGTAATTTATATATAAAATATAAATAGAATTATAAATATTTTCGAAAGAAGTATAAAGTTATTTTTCGATAAAGAAAAATATAGTACTTAAGATTTGTAGATGAAACAGACAATAACAGAAAAAAAATTATATAACATATAATAAGAATAGATACAATAGATTTAGAAATATATAGAATAGAATACAGAACTATAATAATAGCACTTAAAAGCAATTAATGTTGAATAAAACATAAAATTTCAAAAAATACTGACATAATATGTTTATGTAGAATTAATAATATCTTTAAATAAGAAATAATTAATAATTTTCACTTAATTAAGAGTAAGATGTAATTAGTCAGACTATTAAATTCAAGCAGAGACAATGATGTAAAAATTAGTATATAAAAATGCTGCAGAGTTCATGAAGAATGTTATAAAGTAGCATTTTTTGAACAAAATAGATATTTAACGTGATATTTATTTATACATACCATTACTAGATGATGCATAGTGTAAAAATCACTGTCGCCATAGTAAACCCTAATAGTGTGCACAGTAAAACCAAAGCCACATGGTCCTCGACGGATGATAATGGGCGGTTTCAAACTAGTTACGAGAGGACTTAGCTCGCGACAAGGGGAAGTATCTCTCGAAGATGCAGTTGATGATCCACCAGGCGATTCAATAGGTTGAACATTCAGCGGCGCATCATCTAAGAGAATATATATTTTAAATCAGAAATAATTAAATCGCTCCATTGAAAAGCAAAAAATATTGTTCGATCCAGGTATAATAAAAATAAAATTCGCAACAAGCTTTTCCCTCTATAAATCTCGTATTCGACCAGTTAAACGATTACTAGAGAAAAAAAAGCTTGATGCAAATCCAGTCTATATACTAAAACGAAATAGCATTTTTCTCGATTATGTATTCTTGAGAAATACATACAAGCGAAATCGCTGGTTGGAATCACTAACGAAAGTCCACTAGTTGAGGCAGATTTTATGACAGATCGAGATTTCTGTCGGGCGGATGGTAAAATAGATATAGCGCTGAAAGACTCAAAGGAATCAGTGCTGGAATCGTGCTTGCTTTCCTCCACGTCTTTATTTGCTGCTGCGAGATCCAACCTGTGAGTAAAAAAATTATAATTTTACAATATTGAATACTTTCTAGATAATCATTAAATGAATCAGAGCTATATTAAATGCATATGATTAATCGATTGATATATAAATTACGTCAATATTAGAAAATAAAAACTATAAAGTAAAATAAAAAATTGTAATGTATATTATGTAGAAATTATAGAAATGTATGAAAATTGAAAAATTAAACTAAAAAATATAGAGAAAGAAAGAAAAATAATGAGTTATTGAAAGGAAGTGAAGAGAGAGATTGAATCCGACATGAGAGTCAAAAGATTATAATTTTATAAATATTAGTTTCAAAATTATCTAACGCTTAAATGAATCACAAATTTATGAAATGCAAAAGTTATGTATAATAACTACATTGATTATTATACAAATTATGCGTTAATATAGTAAAATAAAAACTATAAAATATGCATGAATTGAAGTTATGTAGAAATTGGAAATGTGTATAAAAGCAAATTGAATTAAGAGGAAAAGAGAGAAAAAGAAAACTGTGTTGTTGTGAGAATGAGACTGAATGACTCACATGTGTTCATCATCAACGGA
The DNA here is from genome assembly GCF_001594115.1 of Trachymyrmex septentrionalis. NCBI lineage: Eukaryota > Metazoa > Arthropoda > Insecta > Hymenoptera > Formicidae > Trachymyrmex > Trachymyrmex septentrionalis. The sequence continues at coordinate 2,507,144 of NW_017306091.1, read as the reverse complement.
TATACTGAACCTGGGCAGCTTATCACGGGAATGTGTGTGTCGCTTTCTCTGGATCTGAGGGCTAATATCCTCGGACTCGGTTTGCGAAGAATCGGGTGTACTCAGATTAATTGATGTTCTTTCCGTCTGAGTATTTTTAATGATTGATAGCTGCGGCTCGTTGCTCGATGAAATCGTAGTACCGGAAGTCACGCAGGATGACGACGTGGTGTTGAGTTTGTCAGTTCTGGTTTGATTCTCAGCGCAGGAACTATTCTTTACCGACGAGGAAAGCGGACGATGTTTTTCAGATGATTGTGCGGATTGTGGATCGGCCAGTTTGGATGGCGGCGCGATTGACGACGCGATCGATCCAAGAGATAATTGCGCGAATGTGCCTTCAAATTCAGTACGGAACAGTTTCTTGGAAGCGTCCGATTCTGCATCTGAGCTGAACTGAGGTGGACGCGTTTGCGAGATCTTGCGTGATTGAGGCGAATAAGAGGAGAACGATCCGAATAAGGGAGAATCATCAGTATCATCTGTATCATCGCCTATGTCGTGATTATACCTATCCATACGAGCTGAAATGTTACAAGGAATTGAGAAACAAAATAGAAAATTAAACTACTATTATAACTATTTGAGATAGAATGTAGCAATATATAAATATTCATAGATAGAGTAAAACATTATAATGGTATACTAGTATATAACATCACAATATCTTTGATACTTACTATCAAAGTAACTTGTATCTTCGTCGTTAACTAATTGTGGCACAAACTCAGCTTTTTGTCTAAGTAAGCTGTTCCAATTTACTCCATAAAAATATGGATGTTCCTTGACTTCGTGCGATCCACCAGTTCCCAAACGATCCCTAGGACTCTGATGTAGAAGAGCCGTTATAATATCCTTTGCCTCGGGTTGAACAAGCCAGTCATCTTCATCTGGCCATTCAATATCATCTAACAAATAAAATTTTATCATTTATCATATGATATATCTGCTTACAAGATACTTCAGAGGATATTCCAGTTATTAAGAGCTGAGTCGAAAAGAATAAAGCAAAAATTACCGTTCACTGTATGAGCAAATAATTCTTCGGGTGTTTCACCAAAGAATGGAACACAGCCAATTAGAAATTCGTACAATATAATACCCATGGACCACCAGTCAACCGGTTTACCATAACCCTGACGTAATATAACTTCCGGGGCAATGTACTCTGGCGTGCCAAATACTTGCTTGTCTGAGAACTGCCGTGTATCTCGATCGATATAGCCCTCGTATAGATTTGTTGCCACTTGAAATTAAAAACGAACAATTATTATTATTCATTTAATGAATAATTATATTACAATTAAAACTTTCCTACTTACAGGACATTAGACCCATTTTACTGAGGCCAAAGTCAGTAAGCTTGATGTGTCCCAGGGCAGTGATGAGTAAACTAAAAAAAAAATAATTTGTAATTATTAGTATTTTGTTTGTATATATTCAATTGGTTTGTTCTTTTTAACTAAACTTTTTGCATTATTCACCTTCTTTTCTTTTCAACGTAAGAGAAAAATAGAGAAAATGAATTAGTACAAAAAGTTTAGTTGAAAAGAACAATCTAACGTATGTTCTTTTTCTATTTTATCTTACTTATCAGGCTTCAAATCCCGATGTACAATGCCATAACTGTGTAAATATTCAACAGCCAAGACAGTCTCTGCGAAATAAAATCTTGCCATATCTGGTGGCAGTGGACCTATATTTTTTAAAAGATTCGCGCAATCTCCTCCCTCTACATATTCCATTACTAAGCATAAATGTTTCTGAAAAAATATACAATTGTTAATAATTTTATAGCTCACTTCGTAAAATTTGTAATGCAAATGAAAAATATCAGGCATACCTTAGTTTCAAAACTACAGTACATAGAGACAACAAATGGATTATCTGTGAAGCTCATTATATCTCTCTCGGCAAACACTTGTTCCACTTGATTTCGCAGCATTAAATTATTCTTATTAATTTTCTTCATAGCGAATCTCTGTCGGGTGGTCTTTTCTTTAACCAAATAGACTGCACCATATGCGCCATTGCTAATGAGCTTCAATACTTCATAATCACTTTCACATGGAATACGTTGACATTTGTCATCATCTTTATTTGGACTCGATGTTACTTGTAAATTACTATCGCTAGAACTCGCCGAATCCTCCAATTTATTTAAGTCTTCTTGTAACTCTGTAGCAAGTTCATATAAGAAGATTTAATAATTTATTTGAGAAATACACACACACACACACACACACACACACACACACACATTGCGTTGATTTAAAAAATAAAAATACATACCAGAAATAGGATCTCTATTTAATGATAGTTTTGTAATAATATATTGAGGAATATCAGCTTTTATTCCGGCATTGATTTTAGCTTGGCCTTCCGCTTGTTCGAGTAAATGATAAAATTCCTCGGGATCGAATTCCAAGCATTCTAATAAGCGAGCAGGACGCGATATAACTAATAGTAGCTTCTTTATTAATCCTGTTAGCCTTGTTGCCGCCTCTAAAGATTTATCTTTTGTCTGTAAAAGAATTGCAGTAATTATTATATGTTTCAATGAAGTCATAATATATGCGTACCTCCATTAACAGATGTTCCAGATTTTCACTCATCTCATAAAAGTATCTCGTTGTAATTAATTTTTCCTGAGATTTCTGTAAGCAATCTCTAGCCATTTCGATTACTTGATGATGTACAAAGCGTAAAATTGGTAATGAATCTTGCGTCATATTGGCCACTATCTCGTATTCATCTATTTCTTTGTTTTCATTAATAAAATTGGTCAGTCGCTCTTCCATTTGTTGTGTTGCCTGAAAATGTTAATTAGTATAATATAATCGATTATTTTGATAAACATTCATTAATAATGAACATAATTAATCGCGATAATACCTTTGGAAATCTTTCTTTATACAAAGTATTCATCATAACAATTTCACTGTCAAGAACAGGTGATCGACTTGGACTGCTGCAATTGCATAAAAATTACAAATTAATATATTTTATATTTGTCAGTTTATTTATTAAACATAATTTAATGTCAATTAAAAATCGTTGAATAACTATTATTAAAGAGATTTTATAAAGAGATTGTATACACAATCATTTACATAGTTGTGAAATGTACCTCAAACTTCGGGAACGTGGACGATGTAACGGTGACCGACGGCCTTCTTCTTCAAGGCTAAGAGACGCACTACCCGGAATACTAGATATGCTAGAACCTGGGAAGCCTGGATGTGAGGAGCATGGTGTCCCGGGCTTGGAGAAATGGCAAGATAACATGCGTAGTTCGTCCTTAGTGGGAACATTTGGCAGTTGATGCAAACGTTCTTGGCTCGAGTATTGTGACTAATAGAATACAAATGACAAATTATAATCATGATTAGCACAGACAGGAAATATTCAGTGCATACTAATCAATCTACCGAAACATTACTGGAGCCAGGTGTTGTTCCATAGCCACTAGACGGCAAACTAGCAACTGACCATCTTCTACCATCTCCAGTTCCTGTAGCACCTCCGCCAATTCTTGAATATCACAATATTATATTCGTTTAATAACATCTTTTCAAGAGAGTTTATACAAATTAATAAATTATAAAAAGATATTAAAACATTGCCTAAAGTTTCAATATATATATTATATGAAAACTTACAAACATTTCCTTATCAGACTTCTATTTTTTTTCATGAACTTGACACAGTGCAGTTTTTGTTTCACCATTTTCTTTTTTATTTATATAATACGCAGAAAATATAACACTTTCAATGACGACATCTTACCTACTTGAGCAATCAGATCGGACTAATATAAATGTTCTAAGACAAATAGTATAAGTGTAGAGTAGGTACCTTTTAATTGGAGTAAAAGCAAAGTGTGGACTGGATGACATCCTAGGACTCTCTAGGGGACTGCCTACAATCGGGACGAATGCTATACCGGGAAACAAGCAGTAGAAAAAAATTAATCTGCTATATCGTTGAATATAATCAAGTAAACAATAAAAAAATCTCTTTCCACTAAGTGTAAGATGCAGAAATTTGTGCTAAGATGCAGAATTTTTAAAAAATCTAATTTATTAAGGACACTAGATGATAGGATATGGAAATATTTCAATATGTTCTAAGTCTAACAAAATCACATGTATTGTGTTTACATTGTTTAACTATTTTATAAAAACATCTCTGTATCTCAGATGATGAAAAAGAAGAAATATTTCTTTAAAAGATAATTAGAAGATATAAAAAGATTAAAAGATAATTAAAAGAATATAAAAATGATATACCTGACAAAGGTGAATGGCAACGTGGTAAAGTAGGTGAAGTCGTTGTTATAAGAGATTTGCGATGAGCTGCTTTAGCAGCACGACGAGAAATGTTGAAATCACGCTACAATAATAAATGTTGATAGCAAGTATATAAAAAAATATGTGCTTATATTAATCAATATATACTAACCACATGAACTGATAGAGAAGGTGCTGACTTTCCTATCGCAGAATTTCTCATCCGAACTAGATTCGATAACTCTCCACTAACTAAAATCATATAATTTTGATGTAATATATATAAAACCTGATGAAATAAATTATTTCATGAGCATGCAAACAATATTTAATTAATGCAAATTAATATAAAATAAAGTCTTATTAACCAGGCCGAACTGGAGCTTCCTTGCTTTCCAATTTTGGTGGTATTGGACGTTTGTGCAATTCTGTTTCCACGTTACTGGCAGTTTCTTCAGTTTCATTTTGATCGAACACAAGTATCCTAGCAGAGTTACCATGAGACCGCAATCGTGGTCTACTCGGTCTATTTCTTGTTTGATCCATGATTTTATTCACTGGATTTCTATTCGGTAACAACAAGGTAACTGAAAACAGATAAATATTTTAGTCACACAACAATCACACTAATGTGAGATATCCATTATAAGTAAGTCTCTTTGTTTAAATTTCTCCCATCTTATATTTTCTCTATAAACATATATATATATTTACTTGAAAAATAAAAAAAACAAGAATATACAACTGGTAAAGAGATTTAATAATGAAATCTGTATCATCCACAACAATCTTCCGACAAAAAAAAAACTTTACAAGGTGCAAAAACACAAATGAGCAACTAGATAGACAATATGTATAACTCACCTTTCGAGATGCTTAACGTGTGAAAAAGAGGAAGTCAAATGAATACAAAACATCCACGTGCATCCACGCACTACTCTCGATCGTCTCTCTCTCTCCTATTGCCTTAACGCCCTCGGGAATTTCTATGAGCCACAATCGCTACGGAGGTCCATCTCGGGGTTGATGTTCTCCAGAGGGTCTTACAATCACACATTGCAATTGAAATAGTCGAGGAAAATCACAAAGAAAGAAGACGAGTAACGGGCGAGCGAATCACCCGAATACTTGAGAAGATCCCGCGTGGAGTAAACGTACAAGGGGATGGTAACGGGAGTACGGGAGGAGGGAAGCCAGCCACGCACACTAGCTAGGTGCACGCGATGGTGACAGCGATCGAAGGGACGCGATTACCGGCCGCCAGAGCCATCTTCTCTAGCGGCAGCAACAGCGGTAACAACGGTGACAGGGCGATGAGCCTCGCCGGGATACGAGAGCGATTTTCCCACGTGCTCCCGGGATCACAGTCGCACTTCCGCTGTCGTCGCCCGTCGACGCGAGGGAAGCTTAATCACGAAACGCAACCGGAGAGAGGCGACCACGGGTTCTATGACTCATGATGGACGCACACACGCGCTCGCTCGAAGTAGCGTTTACACACACACACACACATACACACACGTCGCACGCGCGAATAGAAAAGCGCGCACCTCTACACGGACACACGTACGCTTGCACCTTCACAAGCCCGTGCTTGATTGAGCCTGGGTGCCCTGAGTGTCACTTTGGGCGCGCGCGCGTGGTGTGTATGGATGTATTGTATGAACTGTGAAGTGACGAGACTTCTCGCCATTTTACACCTTGCGAAAGCTCTCCCGGAGTACATATCTCTAAATTAAATTTATATGTTCTTTCAATCTCGCTGTTGCGAATAATATTGGTAACTTGATTTTATATATTTAAAATTGTCTTATGAATGGTCGAAGTACTGTGACTAGTATAAATCGCGCGTGACAACGGAAGGTGATTTCAGATCTTTAATAATAAGTTAATCGTTTTACTTAAGGCGATTTCGTTCCAAGTATATATAAGATTGATCTAGCTGTAAATACTGCTCTATATATGTTGTATTTTTTACACATCAAATAGCATTTGTAAAGCAGGAGAGGAAAAATCAAAAAAGGAAGAAGGAGAAAGTATATAAAAATATTATTGATTTATGTTTTCGTGAAAATCACACAACTTTATCTTTGTTAAATTACTATTTTTCAATATAATTTTTCGCGCAATAGTTTTATATATTACATTTAACTATTGTATTATAGAATCTTGACTTGCTGACATCTTTTTGTACATATATAATACTTATAAAGCGTGTTCTGAAGCGGGCCATATTTTTTTAATTTAAACATATTGAAACAAATTTAAATTGAATTATTAAATTGAATTATTTTCATAAACAATATTATTGTTTAATAAAAAATGCAGATTCTAAAATATTTTGAATTTAAAACAAATTTTTATACGTTCCTATATAGATAAAGATTTAAGTGGAGAAGTCATATAAATATAAATACTACATACACACACACATATATATATATATATATATATATATATTTATATTCATATAACTGCTAAAAAGAAAATAAATCATATGAGAGATAAATGTCAGTTTGACCCGTTCCACTTACATTTCGATAAAAATACATTCAATCGATGTATTGTATTTTTGCGTAAACTTTTTTTAATATCACGGCGCATGCTCATGTCAGCTCACGTCGCTGTATTTCGTTAGATTTCCTAACCTTCACAATTGTCACTTTTAGGACTTATATGTTTTTATACTATCGTAAGACAATTTTTATTTTTCAAATTCTAATTTTAATTAATTGATGCATTTCTACTTCAAATTTTAAGAGGAGCAGATCAAACTAAATATTTACTCTGTCACCTTACATAACTGAATAATCATGAGAAATCCCACTTGGATTAGATTATATTGGGTATGATAATGATTTATGTGACTAATGACAATGTGATTATATTGTACTAACATATACATATATATCTATGTTTTAATCTGTAATATAGACGAATGCAAATAAAATTTTTTTCATGAATTTGGTATCAATATCTTTTTCCATTTTCAGCTTTTCGTTACTCCAATCATATCTTGAAACTTTTGACAAATACATGCAGTAAGTCATAATCTTGAAATAATTATCCTGGACTAAAATAAGGACAGTATTGATTCAGTGAGTCAAATAAAGCAAAACTATAAATTAAATTCAGTTTGATAGATAATATTGGAAAAAAACATTGATAGCTTGTAAGAATTTACAATGACGTCTAACAGTAATATTTTTCTCAAAGGAGATAATTTATTCCTTGCCAATTATTCTGGACTAAAACAAGAATGATATAATTGATCCATTGAATAAGGCAAAGCTGCGAATTAAATTCAATCTGACAGATGATATTGGACAATAAAAACAAGCTTTATTAATAGCTTGTAAGAATTTACAGTAATTGACTTAATTGTGTCTGACAATAATATCTTTCTTAAAAGAAGTGATCTATTTCACACTGAAACATTAACAACAAATAGATTTTAATGAACAGTTATAATATTAATATCAAACTGTTCTTAATGATAGTATTTGTAAATTGTATATAATTAATTATTTATACTCCTACAACTTCATATTTTGTGATAGACTATATTTTTGTTTCCATTGTGGATATATTATATTGTTCCTCTTAGGCTTTATTCTCTGTCAGTATGCTTGCTATATCAAGAAGTTTATGTCAGAAAAATCTTCAGCAGAGTCATTTTGTTATTTGCTCTGTAAGAACTTGCCATCGTACCTGGACATATAAGAGATCTCTCATTCAAGATAAAACTGATCATAGAAAGCCACAGTACTTAAAATTGCAAAAATATGGCTTTCGTACTACACAAAACTTGCATGTCCCACCATTAATGGCTATGCTTTTGCGTCCTATCTTACGTTTTGGTGCGTTAATCATGGGACGCAGTATGAAGAAATGGTGGAGACGCAAGTCTGGGACAGAGAAAGAGGAATATAAGCAATGGTTTAGGCAAAAAAGCAATGTATTTCTAGGTAAGATCTTTAGCGATTACTAAATTAGAATGATATGCTATATTTTATCTATATTTTTATTTTTTACAAGGTTGTTTTGGACTGTATAGCCTTATATTGACTCTTTACTACATAACTCATCTTAAAACTGATCCATTGACACAACGTTCGAGATTTATAATTTTTAACCGGGAGCAAGAGAAGAAATTAGGAAAAATGGTTCTTGAAGCTGTAAGTAAATAATATAGCCATAATAATCCATTAATTATGACTATTATTTACTTACGTAAATATCGTAATGTAAAAAAATATTTTAAAACCTTCACAGATGTCTGTAAGAAATATTCTAAAAGTTATATTATGTAATATAATTATTATTCTTACATTTCGCTCAGCATTTAGAACTTCATAAAGAAGATTTAGTACCACATTCTCATCCAGCTTACAGAAGACTCATAAGAGTGATTGAACAAATTCGTATAGCTAATGGAGATTTAAAATCAATGAGAGATACACAGTGGACTCTAACTGTTATTAGTACACCATTAACAAACTCGTATATCTTGCCGGTACGCATATTATCAATATTATGCAGCAATGTATTAGCTATAAAAAACTATTTTTACTTTGCTTTCTTTGTCTTTATTTCTTTTACTTCGTAGGGTGGAAATATCTTTATATCTTTAGACATTTTAAAAATTATTGAAAATGACGACCAATTAGGTATTATTTTAGCCCATGAAATGGCTCATTCGTTGCTATCACATTCCGTAAGTAACACGAATATTTTTTATAAAATATAAAATATAAAATATGTTTATAAAATATAAGTAATCGCTGATTTTTTTTTATCAATAGCTTGAGTCTCTATCGGATCAACTGTTATGGGACTTTTTGATAGTAATACCTATATTATTAATTTGGGCATTATTTCCTGATATGGCAGCTGCTATAATTCATATGATAGTGGAACGAATTGTGAATGTCATGTACAATCTTCCATTCAGTAGAGTTTTGGAGAATGAAGCTGATGAAGTAGGACTTAAACTGGCTGCAAAAGTATGTTATACAATGGCATAATAGAATCCAATATTATATTTTACATTTTATTATTACTGTTTATATGCATTCATACGAAAATTAACTGTTATGTATGAATTAGTATCCATTATTTATCTATTCTTTATACAGGCTTGTATTGATATTCGTGAAGCTGTTGTATTTTGGGCTACAATGAGGATACTTACAGAAATGCATACATTACCTCCAGAATTTCCATGGATATCAACACATCCTGCTCATGGAGACAGAGAGAAGAATTTAAATCTAATCATGACAAAAGCATTAGAATTGCGAAAGAATTCAGGGGTATGTCATTTATCTTTTGTAATTGTTACTATTGACTTTATTGTACTATTTTATAAACTATCATACAATTACTTATTATATAATTGCATAAATAATATTGTATTTTATTAATTTTATTTATTTATAATGAAATATATATATATATTTCATTATAAATAAATAAAATTATTAATGAAAAATATATATATATATGTATAAAATGTATGTTACATATATATATATTTTATAAAACTTCCTAATTTGCAGTGTCCATTGCTGCCTGCAATAGATCCAAGAGACAAATTTTACAAACGATCGTCAAAGGAACATGAGCTTTATTTTAAACAAAGAGGAATAATTGAAGATAAAAACTAGAAAAGTAAAATTTTGTGCCACTGTGTCTGAAGAGTTTGATTTTTAATCAAAATATTTTTATGCTGTAAATATAAAATGCATATTTTTATGTAATAAAATAATACTATATATAATAAAAAATTTATGTAATATTAACATATTAAGTTTATAATGTATATATAATAATATAAAATTTGTAATCAATTAAATTACAGATATAGCATAGTATCTAATGAATATTTTATATATCATATAATATTTTATATAATATTATATGATTTTTTCTTTTTGTGAAAATATCTATGTCTTTTATTAATTGTTACACAACAGAAAATTAGATTTATTAGAACTATAATATAGATTATATTTTATATAATATATGTTTTGTTATTTTTCTAAAGATTTCCATAAAGATTATTTATAGTTGTTAATGTTGTTATGAAATCACATACTGCATTCCGCGAGTGCGAATTTTGGACACTGTGTGTATTATATAATATATTTTATACGGGTTGATTTAAGTCTCATATGAACGTGTTGTGTAAATAATGAATATTGTCTCGATTTATGAAATTTATTGACTAGCTTGTTCTTATTAAATATAAATACACGATTATTTTAAATATTAAAATTTATGTTTGAGAATAAAGTACATTTTTAATAAATATAATTTATTAATTGCTATATATTATCTTCTGTCAGTATTAATTTAAGAGTATTTATGAATAATAGAAAATATGTTAATTAATATTAGAATGACGAATATTATATGATTTGTCGCGATTACTTTATCATCATCCTTCCTGTTCTTCTGATAGTATATTATTTCAAAACTGGTTAGTGATTTATCACGTTATTTCTTATTAATTCGTATACTGAGTTGGATATACATATACGTATACATATTATATTTTTTATACAAAAAATAATTTTATATTGTTTTTATTGTGCAGTTTTATATTAATTATTTGTTTGAAATTACAAATTGTTTTTTCATGTAGTGAAAAAGTTCGTGACGAAGTGTTATCTCAACGACAATGAAATTTACATTATTATTTAATCTGCTAATTGTGTCTGCGTATAACATTGATACAAATTATCCAATTTTATATCCAAACAGTGCGAATAATGCGGATCAATATCTGTACACGAAATTCGAACATAGTTATTTCGG
>NW_017306091.1:2485836-2495891 GCF_001594115.1 Trachymyrmex septentrionalis | reverse complement strand
ATTAAGAAATGAGATAATAAAAATATTTAGAATTATTCAAAAAAATTCAGAAAAGATATCAAGTTCATCGAGTAATGATGAAAATTTAATTAATTCCGTTGCAATATATTTACTATTTTTGTGTTTTTCTTTCTTTTTCCTTTTTTTTTCTATATTTTCAACTTTATTATACAATATGTTGTTTAGCTTTTTTATATAATTTTGTTGTACGTTTTTTTTTTAGTATAATGTATATAATAATTTTTCTTTAAAAACACATTTCTAGATCAACTAGAACAAAATATAATCGTTATTTTACTTATAAAACTTAATATTGAAATATATACATATATTTTTTTAACAGGTTGTTTATAGGAGCACCTCGTGGAAATTATACACAGAAACAATCGATTTTTAGACTTTTAAACGAACCTGGTATAGTTTATCGATGCAGTTTACCGGGTTCATGTGTAGAGATTGAACCAACTTTCATGAAAGACGAAGAAGTATATGTAGACCAACTTAAAAGGCACGTGTATATAAAGAAGGAACATTCCTGGTTCGGTGGTGCAATGTCGATAGAAAAGTACAGCGGTTTCCTTACGGTATACATGAAAAATAACGGAAATTAATCAGAGTTGTTAAACATTTATATTTATAATAAGTTTTCTCAAGAAATTGGAGTTCAATTCCTTAATAAACAATATAAATATTATTGCTCCAAAGTAATCAAATCTATTGAAAATATAGATTGTGCAAAGCATTTTGCTATGAATTTTGTCGGTGAAAATGTATAATACAGGATGTTCTAGTAGAATATAACTGCAGATTGCAATAATTTAGAAGAATCTTATTTTGCAACTATTTAAATATTTTATTAAAATTAAATCTAAAAGTTATATTAATACATAAAATAAATACATGAAATATATATGAATGTAATATGAATGTAATACGTATAGATACAATGCATTATAATATATGTTTAAAATATATATTAAGACTTTTAATTCTTGTGTTACAAACATGTTCTTCAATCGTTATTGAAACAGTTTAAAGTGTAAAATTTTGCGAACATTTTGAAATAAAAAAATGTTTTGTTAAAAAAAATATAATTTTTATTTTGAAATTAAATATATATCTTAAATAAATTTTACTTGATTAAACATTTTATTGCAGGTATGTGCCCCGCGTGTAATTCTTAGAATATTCACGTTCAAGAATACGAAATACATGGATACTTTGCAAGGCATGTGTTATAGTGGTGAAACGTCATCGGCAACATTAAAACCGGAGAATTCTGAAATAACATCTTTTGGTAATTATTTTTTTATCATTATTTTGACTCTGGCTGCTAATGATCGATGAATTTTTACTTACTCAGTATAATCTGCAGCGTGTAAACAAATAGGCTTAATCGGCCCTTAATTTTTTTTTAACAATCGATTTTTATTTTAATATATATCTTATATTGATTTATCTATAATATATTTTTGTTTAAAAATAAATTTCGATCACATATAATATTATATTACATATATTAGATTTCAGCAAAAATACATGGTATGATCCAATCCATGGTTTCTCCGTTGCCTTTGCTCCATTATCTTTACAGTTACCTTATTTACAGGTACGTAACTATAATTGTTTAATTTAATATATTATAAATTAGTAATTCTCACTCTTTCAATATAATATTAATATCATTTAGTTAAATATTATTGCCATTTGACTACGGCTTATATGACTGAGTAATTTGATCATTACAGAACCAATATAGATCAATAAGCCGTATTGTAGGAAGACCAAATGATAACGTCATAGGTAGTGTCAATATAGGGCATTTTTGGATGTACAGGTTTAATGAGATTTATAGGAAAACTACAGATAATATACCAATATATGATAATCTATCGAAATTTGGTACGAATTCTACGTAACAAAATTTCTATGGCATGATATCATATATGTATACGATAACAGATTTTGATTAAGCTGTATCATAATAGGCTATGCGGTAACATCAGGATATTATTTCCACCGAAATCAACCCCTTTATGCTTGTGCGGATCCAGGATGGAATTACGTAGGGCAGGTAAAGAGCATTCCATTTTTATTATTTATTCAGGTAAAACGTTCCATCTCTTCCGGGAAGAGGAGATAGCATTAAACGTTATATGATAGGTTGTTATAGTTGATTTGGACGGAGATTTTATACCTCCAGTTACGAATCTTCGTGGCAATGACATCGGTGAATTCTTTGGAGCATGTTTAGCCAGTGGTGATTTAAACAACGACGGTCTATACGATCTTGTGGTCGGAGCTCCACATTGGGGGAATGATAACGGCAGAATTCACATATATCTGGGCAGCTCAAAGGTATAAATTTTGTATTATTGTATGAACCAAAACTCTCCAATACATTCTGGTATGTATAATTTTATCAATTTCTAAATAAGTCGTTTTAGTTCTATTTAGCTTAGAAATTATAAAAATAAACAATATATTTTGTTAAATTATTTATTTTGATATAGGAAGAGTTCGAAGCAGTCACGATTCTAAAAGGTACCAGAGAAGATGCACAGTTCGGTTACGCAGTAGCAGTCGGTGATGTGGATGGAGATGATTTTTGTGGTAATTAATCAAAGCTGTAATTAATTTAAAAATACTTTAGTGTCAGAAAGCTCATTGTAAAAATAAATGCGCTATTTTTGCTGAATTTCAGATATTATAGTAAGCGCTCCTTGGGAAGAATCCGGAGCAATTTATATTTACAATGGCGACACGAGTTTAAAAGATAAAGTAAAACCTACAATGTCACAAAGGATCACAATGCAATCTTTTAGTCATAATCCTTCGATGAAAGGAATAGATATACAAACATTTGGATTTTCGATATCTGAACCGATCGATATTGATAACAATGGGTTAGTAAATTATTACGCAACTTTGATTTATTCGTTATATAAATTGTATTTATAGTTATAGTTAAAAGGAATTCATTATTTGCATTTTGTTATATTTTAATTAAGTCTGGAGGAATGTTATTAAATTATTATTAATTCTGAATTATTTTCATTCTTAAAATTAATAATAGCAATTAATAAAGCAGTAATTTTTTAAAATATTGAACCGTTAATTCTTTAGTTTTGAATAAATCAGATAAATATATAAGATATTTTTAAGGATTGTGAATAATAACTATATATTATATGTTAATATTTAAATATATAAATATTTTGATTAAAAATTATGAAAAAATATGAATAATATTTTGATTAAAAATTACGACGATTATTTTACGATAAATTATTTCGAAAGTCAATATCTACGTCTTTGTCGTTTATAGGTACGCAGATATCGCGGTAGGCGCATATAAATCAGGACATGTCATAGTACTTCGGAGTAAACCCATTGTAAGAACAAATTTGATTGTATATACCATTCCAAGCACTTTACAAAGGAACATAAGTAACTTTTTAGTTGAAGCGTGTGTTAAATATCAAAACTACAACATTACAAATATACACGGTATGTTATGAAGCGTCATAAGTAATAATTACATAAATCTCAATTTATAAAAAAATTTGCAGCTTTCAAAGTCTCTCTTATTGTGGACCAAAAATACAAACGTACTAAAGAGACTTTATTGGAAATGTACTCAATGGATGCTTCCATTCATACGTGTGTGAATGCTACTATTACTATTTCGGTAAAAACAGTAAACATTGATACTTACAAAATCTAACGTTTAATTTAATAACGATATATATTTTTGTAGAATAATATTCAAGATTTTATTGAACCGATTACCATTTATGCATCTCATGATTTTACGTACAATGATTCATCTGAATTTTGTAAGACGTGCCCTATTGAAAGCAAAAATAGTAAAATGAAGAGCGTGCAAGTTTTGCTTCCTTTCGACATTGAATGCGGAGAAGATAGAGTCTGCAATTCCAACATACATGCAACAGTAAAACTTTGGG
Source organism: Trachymyrmex septentrionalis (assembly GCF_001594115.1). Lineage (NCBI taxonomy): Eukaryota > Metazoa > Arthropoda > Insecta > Hymenoptera > Formicidae > Trachymyrmex > Trachymyrmex septentrionalis. The sequence goes on along the minus strand of NW_017306091.1, from coordinate 2,491,923 downwards.
GGGTCAGGCAAGTGATGCTTATATTATATTAACGTTGAATGCAATATTGAATTTCTGCGAGCAATTATTTACGTTTACCTTAATAAAAATAAAATATAGGGAAAATAATACTTGGATAATCGGTTCTAATGACATCACTTTAGAAACACATTTAAAGAATTATGCTGAGCCGGCATATCTTACGACAATCGTGTTTACCCTACCGAAGGAAATAGTACTTCGTAGTATCTTATCATTTTGCGAAGAAGACACAGACGAAGATATCCTGACGGTTATATGCAACGTCGGCAACCCATTTGGAACAGATGAGCAGGTAGAAACGCTTACTTGATCATTTTAGCCATAACTGTGATTTAATTATAAATATTATTAAACATCACAGAATCAATATGATTCAATAAAAGATTTAATTAATAATTAAATTTTCTTCTATTATTTTAATGAAATTTCTTAAGAAAAAATAAAAATCTTTCTCTCGAGAAATTTAATAAATCTTTTACAGAAAGTTGTGAAACTCGATTTAGATATGAGACATCTGACCAATGGTTCTTTGCATGGGCAAGTTCTGGAATTCTTTACGGAGATACGAACTCGCAGCACAAATAATGGCACGCATATGATTAAATCACCATTGATTTTACAAAGTGAAGCTTTTTTATTGTTAAATGGGTCAGTATATTTCAGGAAAAAGAAAGGATATATAATGAATCTTTGATGATGATAGTTGTGTCGTGTTGCAGAAAAGCGATTGAGAAAAGTTATTATCTATCTAATTTGGATAGTGATCGATCAAATATAGTTTTTCAACACGTTTATCAAATATTGAAATTCGGAGAGACACCTATAGAAGAGGCGCGACTTGTCGTTAATCTACCAACGGCTATAAGCGACTCAGATTCTTCTATACTTTTGTATAAGCCGCAAGTGAGTATTAAACTCACATAATATCTAATTTTCATATAAAAATAATTTATTTTAATCATTTCAATCATATAAATGATTTGACATGTTATTATGTAATTGTTATTATAACAAAACATAAAAAAACATTTAAAAAAAATTTTTTTAATAAATAATGAAATTGTAATGTATATGATGTATGTGATATATGTATATGAGATGATGATAATCAAAAAGTTTTCAAAATTAATTTCAATGAAAATAACCAGATTTTATGGCATTACTTTTATACTTTAATACGTAAAATATTGAGGAAAATTATTTATATAAGAAAATTAAGTGTTTTTTATCTGAAAAAAAAAAAAAATAACTTAATATTATTCGCTAGTCAAACTTAAATTATATGTCTTTATGCCCTACTCAAAATTATATATAAATTTTTGTCTAAAACATTTTTCTCAAAAATTGTTTATTTTCAAGTTATTCAGCTAGAACACTTAATATAATTGTTGTAAAATAATATATATGTAAAATAATATATATATATATATACATAATCCTGTAAAATATATCACAATAACATCATATATAATATCACATATATATGTAACGATTCTTAACAATTTTCTACATGTAAAGTGTCTAACAATTTTTTCAGATTTATATATCTGGAAAATATTACGACTGCTTATCAAACGGAGTGAATCTGATGAATATACAGCAGGGACTTCTAGGAGAGACAACGTCAGATGCATCTAATTTATATAATCTAGACTATAATAACAAAACACTACAAAATGCGACGCATGATGTATTCAAAAGAAACGCGGACAATTACATAATAACATTTGGTGCTCATATTTTACAAACATTGTACATTTTGAAAATGGCGATGTTCAAAGATTCGAACGCTAATCTAACTATCCAAGAACGCAATATCATATATATGAACTGTTCGACATATGGTGTGAACTGTTCGACGATATACTGCGATCTGAATGCATTAAAAACACAACAGGATATCGGGAAATTAGTGATCAGATTAATTCTCAATATCACAAAGCTTAAAGGTAATGATTGAATAAAAAAAGAAATATTTTTGTACGTAATCTACAATTGCCATTCTCTATCATTTTTTTAACGCGCATAATTATTTTAAGATAATTTTAAATTGTCCAACGAAATGAAGATTATAAAAATCAACACAAATGCTTATGTCGAAATTATAAAACCAGCAAATAGGATTTTTGGGATGAACGAGAGGTAAATATTTTCAAAAGTTATCAAAATGTAAATTATTAATTATCACATAAATTCTGAAAGATATTGCAGTTTAAGGAACATTTATGTTACAAGACACAATATAAATGTCACGACAGAATTTTATAATACGACGAAGACGCAGAAATTGCAACTTTGGGTTGTACTTGTGTCAGTTTCATTAGGTCTAATATTATTATGTATCGTTGTTATTATATTGAATAAGGTAAATTTTTTATATTATCATTATATATTATTATTCTAATATAGTGTATGTTTTATTCGTTTATTATTGTTTGTTAATTACAGCTAGATTTTTTCAAGAGAAAAACGAAGGATGAACTGTTCACTTTAAAATCTGATGAGGTACAAAATAAATATAATAAAATCGATAGATCATGCTGAGAATTAACATGAAATCGTTTTATAGATAATAGAAGATGCAAAGAAAGATACAGCCGAATAAAGGAGATATTTCATATACGTAATTTAAATAGATATAAATAGATATACTCTTTTCTGGATATATATGAGTTTATATAATTTTTTTTAGAATTCTATCTTTCTTAACATTTAATGAATAATAAAAATTAAAAAACACTTGTGTTATTACTAAATAAAAAATACCAGCGTTATTCTACACCTTCTATTAAACCAGAAGAGTCTCAAGATCATCTTTCCCACATACTTATCATACTGGCTCTTTTGAATATATCAGGAATCTAAGTTGTTCTCACTATTGACTTTCAATTAATAGCGCAGGATCGCTACGACCCATCTTGTTTTTGTAATATTTTAAAAGTTATGTTCCTAGATTGGTGTAACTTTATCGCTCAAAATAAAAAATATTTTTTATTACATATATTTATTATTTATTTTTCTTATTTTATTTTGGAATAGAAATTTCGCATGATTAACAACATAACTAACTAAAGATTAAATATATTTGTAATCAATATTTTAATTTATATATTACATGTATACTTATCAATTAATAGCATCAATAAAAAATATACAGATGATTACTGAAAAAGAATAAATAATTTTTAAGCATTCAATTTTTAATTTTTTCATATATAATTATCAGTGATTTCGTATGTTATTTTGTATAAGAAATTTATATTTTATTGCAACTCTAATGTGGATCTTATACGATCAATAATATTGATCAGTAATATTGTCAGAACGCATTAATGTTTTTACAACCTTACACGATCAATATTGACAATATTTCAGCTCATTTTTGTGTACATTGCGGATCTGATAAGGTCGTTATTAAATATTGACATATTATCGATTCGGATTTCGTAATTCTCAAGCATTATTGTGGTAAGGGAAGGGGGTCTCTTATGGTAGGAGATATCACTGTGGTAGGAGACACTGATGTTATATGAAGAAATTCAGATCACTAATCAGTAGCTACGTTCGGCACTGTAAGTCTGAGGCATTCGCTTGTTCTTCCATCTTGAAAATCGTTTGGTAATTAATATTTTTCTATCATGTTATATATATATATATTTTATCTGCATATTATCTTTCTATTCACTACCTGTTAGCTCGGCATCTCAGATTTACAATTTATCGAACGCAGCTAATATTCCATATAAATTCATCAATACTAACCACATGATTAATAATATTGTCAGTATTTGTTGGCCAGTATTAATAATGAAAGATGTTTAAAAGGCAATATTTCTTATTTTCTTTGTGTGTCTAAGGAATTTTCCGAGAAACAGCTCTTCGGGTCAAAGTTTATATAAATAAGAAATACATGATTAATAAAATATCATTCTTTTAATTCATATCATAATCAAATATTGCCCGTAAGCAATTCTTATTACATCGATGCCACTTATTATTAACAGAAGTATTTACATTATGTATATTATTGCAAGTTTCGCCATCGTTATATCATTTATTAATAACATTAATTAATAATTTTATGACATTTGCTCATTTTCTCTTACGGAGCACAAATAATAATGTTTATTTATGTAACATTCATTATCAATAGATTTTTTTCTATTTGTACAACTTACACAATTTTGTACATTCGCACAAATATTACAAATTAAAGGTACGTTATCGCTCGAAAGTATTGTATTTGCCTCAATTTTTGTATATGTTTATATATGTTTTTTTTATACATCAAAATCTAATTTTACTATGGTGGACAAATACTTTAGAGCAGTAATGTATCTATTAATTATTTTCTTCGCACATTTATCAACATAGAAAGGAATATTTAGTTTTCTGATTCACATTACACTATTTATATATTCTATGTTTGTGAATTTTGGATACTTCGCATATCATTAAGCAGTAAAAATACATGCATACAACATATTCTTTTTTTTTTATATTAAAATTGTCGCATACCAGTATGTGAGTATAAATTATTTCTCTTTGCTTTTTCTCATTATTTAGGTGGTTACGATATCATAATTTCCCACGCTATTACGCGAGTTGTCATTAATACGTGTGATACGGTTCAAGTATATGTTAAACAATACATCCGCATACATCCCATAAAGATTGTTCAGTTTTACCCTCTTAAGCACACAGAACGTCTCTTAGTTCAAGAGCAATGCAGGAATATATCCTGTGACGATATAAGCTGCGCACATATATCGTGAATTGTAGGCTGTAATGTGCGTAATCAATTGCTGTATCTCTCACAGATTTATTCACTTCGTTTCTAGTAACGAAGTCTATATTCGAGTGACACATTATTCTGCAAGTGTACCAGGTGATACCTGGGATTCAACAGCAATTTGATACTTTCTGACACATAACGTGAACTTCCTTGATCTTCGTGCTCAGTCAGAAGTATCAGAATATTGTTCTGAAATTTTTAGAACATCATCCTGGTATACGATGTTTCTAACTTTTCGTGATATGTGTATACATAATATGGAATGCTAACAGTCTCATTAAGATAAAAACTAAAAGTTGCGTTTTGCACATATGCAAAATTATATATAAATGTATATCGCAAAACATAAAAAAAAAATTGAATTTATCACGAATATTTTCTAGTTAAATAATTCATACTCACATAATGTAAACGAGTTGTTCTACCTAATATATATCTATTTATAGACAAAACTTATATAGTACTATTTACAAATTATAAAAAGCTATTTAATTGCAATATATATGTATCGCTATACATGTATACGAAGTGACAATTTTGAGAAACTGTTAAATTATACTTTCTGCAAAATTGTATCTGTCTCCTTAAAGAACATTATTTGATGTATAATATGATGTTAAATATTCTGTTAATTGAATTATTATACTTGAAAATTTTCTAAATTTAAACGTGTATGTAAAAATCTGACTTTTATCTGTGCAACAAAATTCAATTAACAGAACAAAAACATAATTCTATGTCCGAGAAATTAAATAATTTTAGATACATAGAACAGTATCTTTCTTTTATTTAATTTGTTAGATGTAAGTAGAGTCTGTAGATATAAAATTTCTTGAGTTAACTATACGGTGATGTTAGATATGAATAATTATAAAGAATACTTTTGTCACGGATACAAATTAAGATCTTTTTTCTTTAGAGAGGAAGACACTTTTTGATTTTTTTTATGTGAAATATACATATAGCGCATGAAATATCCATTTATTTATCCAATTTTCAAGCTTTAGTAATTCTATATCACTTCTGTATTAATTTTGTTAAGAATAAATATATCACATATATATCAAATGGTATATTTCGTGCGTCACTCTGTATATATTACATATACTATACAGAATCCAACTTTCCTTCATGATATAAAAATCTTTCCTATAAAATCTATATTTTTACTTTTTTAAAAATAAAATATATTAATATCCTTTTATTTGTTTTACCTGTAAGTTTAATTTAAACTATATATATATATATATATATATATATATATATATATA
>NW_017306091.1:2485156-2485736 GCF_001594115.1 Trachymyrmex septentrionalis | reverse complement strand
TATATATATATATATATATATATAGAAATAGATATCTAACATCACATTGAATATCCATGAAGTATTAATAAATCGATAATGTAAACACGCTAATGAAATATAAATTTTTCTTTACGTATTTTTTATAAATTGAAAAAATTCGTACTTTAAAAATTGAACCTACATTGCAAACGCTTATAAACGTGTGTAGAAAATAATTATTATAAAATTTTTTGTATGTAAAATGTAGTATGTAATTTTTTTTACATACCAAAAAATATTAAAACCTACGAATTGGATATTGGTAACAAAATATTACTTATTATATTAAACGACTACGACATTGCTTTTCCATATTGATTACATCAAGAATCCGATTTGTCTTGCTTTCAGATGCACCTTGTAATCTTTGATATTTTAATACATTATATATTTGTCAATTAACAGCACTAATGAAAAATATATAAATAATTAAAATAATAAAAAAAATTTTTTTATTTTGGGGAATATTCAGCTAATTACTTTCATTATATATAATAATCACTAATTTCATAACATCATACATATTCCCAAAAATTTTTTTTATTTTTTGTTTTTTTTT
>NW_017306091.1:2469160-2476171 GCF_001594115.1 Trachymyrmex septentrionalis | reverse complement strand
TGCCTGTGACAATAACCTTTTTCCCAAGGTCATTTACTCTAACTCACTACTAACTCACACTACTAAGCATGTACACTCCGTCTGAAATCATGGCTATGCATTCGCTGCGAAAGTGCCAGCAGGTATAAAACGCAAATATTTCTTGCGAAAAATCTTTTTTCACTATGCCTCGACACATCTGTCGATTTTAGACGGAGCATATATACTTAATGCATATAATGTGGATTAGAAGCAAAGTTGAGAATATTATAAAAACAACGCGTTATCATTATTTTTTGTAAAAAATAATTATTATTATACAAGATTTGAATTTCAGAAAATCCAAGGATCTTGTTATAAGTAAATATATCCACTGCAAAGAGAATTGATCTGATTTCTTTTCTCCCGAAAGATTCCAACTGTGTTGGAAAGCATATTGCTTCTCTGCCTCCTTTAAAGTCAAAGCTATCTTTGATATCGAAACTCGCCTTTGAAATTGCCGCACTAGGCCTCTACATATATATATATGCACCTAACAATAGGCTGAGGCTAACAATAGGTATTTGCTTGAAATCTCGCATTCTTTGTGAAGTGACCAGCAAGAGACAGGTATATTTCCCTGAGAGACCCTTTTTTTGCTGCATTTCATTTCTTTGCCAAAAGAATTAAGGTCTTTCAGAACAAATATTCCTGCGTTTTCTATACCTGCTGCGCTAATGGAAAGTTTTCAGGAAAAATGCACAGTTATGTTTTGAGACGGAGCGTACATATCTAGTGTATCTGATATGGAAAATGGCCTTTACAACTTACGGGCCTTCTACACTGAAAAAAATATAGTCAATTTTAATAAATATTTTAGTTAAATACTACCAACTAAATATTTATTAAATATAAAAATATATTAATTTGATATAAGAAAAGTTAATTTGATTTAACAATCTTTTTTTTTTATTCAAGTAGTAAGTAAATGTTTAGTTGGCAGTATTGAACTAAAAATATTTATTAAAATTAACTATATTTTTTTCTCAGTGTACGATAAGCTATTAGTCATAAATCAGAAGTTAAAAATTGACCAATCACAGTCTTTAGCTTCTGATTTGTGACTAATGGCTTATCGTAAAAAAAAGAAGATACTATAATTAGAGTATTTATTTTATATTTTTCTTTTCTCTCATATTCCTGTAGTGCGCACGTTGATCGTACACAGTAAGGGACACCTACAGTTTAACGTCGATAGCTATAGCGATTCGTGTTATTTCTATCGCTATCGGTCTTCCTCCGCATTATATTTAAGGTTTTATCGTAGAAGGCTCATTATACATATAGGAGAAAATAAATTGTGAAATATGACAGCAAGAGAAGACTTGTGCATCCCTTTGCTGTACCTCGAATCTGCTGGGGCACTGTCGAGACTTTTATATATCTGCTGTTTTTTTATACAGTATATTATATAAAGTCTCTCTATAGAAAAATGTTCAAAATTTCTTATTTTATAAATAATCATTTAAAAAATTATAATAAATTAAAAATAGGCGAAATATGCAAATAAATCTTAATTTATTTTCTATTGAATATTTATAAAATGTTACTTTATTTCTTTTAATCTTCCACAGAGATGACTGATCGCGCAGTTATTTGGACCTAGGAGTTACTTGAGCAAAGAAAAGGAGAAAGAATCTTTCATACCGTTGCTCCTTCTTCATTTTTAGTTAACCTTGGTTCTCTTAACAAGATTACTTGACCAGTCGTATTAGGCACAGTTGAAGTCGGCAACGCTTTCAAAAAGTCAATACTCGAGTCGAGATAAAACATATCCGTCTTTTATAAAATATCTATCCGTTTTCTCCGTTTTGTCTACGTGCCTACAAGCACCGAGCTAAGAAAAAACCAGGAAGTGACCATGACTGCGAGCCTGAAAGTCTGAAAGATTATTTCCCCTCCTCGCCTCTCCCCACCACTAGAAGGCGCAACAATGCCTCGTCGCGTGTCTAATAGCAGCAACCTGCAGCGGCATGTGCCGCTAATCAAACAAGACATCGTTCAAGGACATAAAAAGGACAAAGGGAAATATTTCAAGGCTAACCAAAACTTTCTATCGGAGAAAAATTTTACTCGAAATATATAGGACACATAGGCCCGTATTCAGAACGCGCTTACAATGATGTTAGCGGGCTAACATGCTATAATTTATGTTACTTCTAATACGTTACTATACTATAGAATTTTAGAGATAAAAACGCGATTTTAACGATAAAAGCGCGTTCTGAATATGGGCCGTATACTATATGTATAATTAGCTCGCAATTATATAATATTTGGCAAAAAAAATTTATATTATATTACTAGCATGTAGAGTAAAATCTTCCTCGGGGAGGAAATTTTAGAACGTAGCCTAAGACTATCTTAAGTAATGTCTTAAGACACTAATATCCTCTGATTGATTCGTTACTTCTTAAGATTATATTTAAGACGGTCTTGAATATAAGATCTGACTATGAATATCGGCCAAAGACATCCTGTATCTGATTTTGGACTTTCACCGCCTAAGTAGGTTATTAAATATAATGCTGTTTTATCTAAACACTGCGTGTTTATATACATTTTTTTAAATGCATGCTTATTTGAAAATTTTTATTAATTATTGCAAATCACAAAACGATAGAAAATTTTTCTGTTTTTTGAACATGCGATCAAAAGAAATCAAATGCGATGAAAAATTATTTTTACAAGTTAAATAAAAGCAAAAGAAATCAAATGCGATGAACAATTATTTTTACAAGTTAAATAAAATCAATTATTTTAGTTAATATTACATACATTATATCTTTGGACTATATCCTTGAATTTACAACCCCGATGAACTTAGAGTCCGTTGTATTGAAGAAAGACGGATTGTTTTAATTCTAATTGTAAATATAATTAAAATATGTGACAATATTAAGATTAAAACAAATGAATAAATATATTAACTTTTTGTAAGAGAATTAAGCGTCAATTACGGTTAAAGTTAAATGTTAGAATAATACATCTATATACATTTAAATAAATTTTTTTTGCCAAATATTATATAACTGCGCGCTAATTATACCTTCGATAAATATTGTTACATATGGACATGCCTCGGTAGTTTAATTATACTCGTATTAGAAGGACGCTTGCACGGAATTCGGGAGATTCGAATTCGAATATATAGATGTGTCTGTGACTGAGGTGATATTTTTTATAATATTTTATTAAGTATTAACGAGGAGACACAACCTAAATTAATCCTTCCTGATTTTAATAAGCTTTGGAAAAATAATAATTTATAATAAGCTTACATTAAAGAACTTTGGAATAATATGTTAAAAAAAATAGACGAAAATAAGTGAGATACGATTTTTTTTTATAAATGCTGAGTGCAGGCATTAAGAGAGAAAAATCTTTTCTTGATAAAACTCTGATTTTTTTTCTTTCAGAATGTAGGTATATATTATCTAAACTGTGAAAGATATAAGAAAATGTTTAATAAGTGTTTTATGGTTTTAAGTGTGCTTTACAACAGAGCATATTTTTTTGAAAATATATTTTTCAATACATCTCCGCCCCCATCTTTAATTTTTAAATATTTTTAATTTTTATAATGACAAAAATTAAATAGCATTTTACATTAAAAAAGATGTAGATATATATATATTTTTTATATATTTGTATTGTTGCGATGTATTTGTATTGTTTAATAATTCTTTTATCTTATTCATATATACAGTGATATATTTCATTTTTTTATTAAAATAATTAAACTTTAATTTAAATATTTAAGTTGATTTATGCAAAAAAATGTTAAATGTCTCATAATCTATAAATTTATGTAATATAACAATACCTATTTTCTTAGGGAAGGTCTCATTTGTCTACATTCCCGATTGCATAAACCACACACATCAACTGATTCCTAGTAATTTTTTTTGTTTTATCAATAAGAATATTTTACTTTAAATTGCGATGTGCGCAATATGTGTGCAATCAGAGTCCTCCCATTTCTTACATATATTCTGCTTTTATTTTATTTTACACATTTATATAATTTGCCTATTGGATATTCGGATATACATAAACTATATATTATAAGTACATACAAATTTTGAAATTATTTTGATATGTTTATTCTGAAATCGATATTTATAATCTATTTTTATTTTAAGATCGTATTAAGTAATTTCTTAAGATGCTAATGCGATTTTCTGATTGGTTCATGACATAAGATGATATTTAAAATAATTTTAAGGCTCGTTTGCATTGCATGCTCTAACATGCTTCTCTACCATAGCTTCTGTACTCACGAACGCGTTGGAGTATGTTGAAGCATGTGACGCGAACAAACTTCTTTTAATAGGTGCATCCAGAAGCACGATCGCTCTCTGAGTGCTCAGTGAGCTTTTGTATCTATTTGGTCTATATTTTTTAGTTCTAACAGCATATGCCAATCAGATGCAAAAGCGTTTACTGAGCGCTCAGTGAGCGGTCGTGACTTCTGGATGCGCCCGATGTAAGAATGAGTGCATTCAATATTACAACCACTCACCGGCCAGTATTCATAGTTGGATCTTATATTCAAGATTGTCTTAAGAGTACAGTCTTAGGCCGGTATTCATAGTCGATTCTTATTTCAAGACCATTTTAAGTAATAATCTTAAGAAGCTGATATAGTTCTCCGATTGGTTCGTAACTTCTTAAGATTGCACTTAAGACGGTCTTGAATATAAGATCTGACTATAAATACCGGTCTTAGTAATATTTTACAATTAAGCTATGTTCCAAAACTTCCTCTCCGAGGAAAATTTTATTCAAAATATATAGTACACGTAACGTATACTATACATATAGAATAAAATATTCCTTGGAGAGAAAATTTTGGAACGTAGCCTTAGGACATTACAAGACGGTCTTAAAATAAGAATGGATTATGACCCATATTCTGAATTTTCTTTTAAACGCATTTTTAAGCATATATTAGTAACATAACTAATATACTTATAGTAAAAGCGCCTTTATGGATAAAAGAGGATTCAGAATATATACCTATGAAAACTGCTCTTTATAATACCTCGTTCAAGGAAACGAACAGACTTACCGAATTTCATCTAGTGATTGGTGGGTAAGCCAGTTGACCAATCATACAGTAGAGAATTTCAAAACTTATTGAAGCTGATTGGAGCTTGTGTTTTGGAAAATTCTCGTTTGTGCAGAAGCACGTGGATCTTCAAAATAATAGATATATATATACACCCATGATGTAAATTCAGCATTATAAAGTACGTATAGTGATTTAAAAAGTTCTGTGATACGGTGCGAGTTGGAACGAATTTCGAAAAGAAATTATGAAAAATTACGCAAAGAAATGTTAATTATTCTTTTGAAGTAAACAGCTAAAGGAAAAGAAAAAAGAGAAAAGAGGTTATAGACGAGTTATACAAAAGAAAGCGAATTTTAATTAAATATACGAAGTGATATAAAAATTATATGAACATTCTTGATACAAATTGGTTTGGATTTTTATAACGAAAACTAAAATTCATTATTTTTATAATTAATATAAATTTCTTGTAAGTACATTGTTCATAAGTAATAAAAATAATGTACAAAGCGAAACTCTCTTAACATTCTTATTGAAATTCAATCTGTTTGATTTTTATTATAAAGTTATATAATGTATAATTTTTATTGTTTCTTCTTTCTAGTTTCTACTGTACTGATGAATGGTTACGAATACAAGATGAACTTGCCACTAGTATACTTCGATATGTCTACGGATGATAAACCACTGGGACGAATTATAATGCAATTACGGACTGACGTTGTGCCAAAGACATCAGAAAATTTTCGTGCCTTATGTACAGGAGAGAAAGGTTATGGTTATAAAGGAAGCTATTTCCATCGTATAATTCCAAATTTCATGTGTCAAGGAGGTGATTTTACGAATCACAATGGTACAGGTGGAAAATCCATCTTTGGAGAAAAGTTTGAAGATGAGAATTTTGAACTCAAACATACTTCCTCAGGTACATTATCAATGGCAAATTCTGGCCCAAATACAAATGGCTCGCAATTTTTTATTACTACTGTAAAAACTCCTTGGTTGGACAATAAACATGTTGTGTTTGGGAGTATTCTTGATGGAATGGATGTTGTAAGAAAAATTGAAAGTTATGGTTCATCAAGTGGGAAGACATATCAAAAGATTATGATAGCAGATTGTGGTCAATTCTCATAAGCATTAAATAAATAATCAATAAAATAAAAACATATTTAAATGCACCAAGTAGTTTTAGTTTTGTTCATAATTTTGAAACTTGCAGTTTTCTACCGTTTATAATAAGAAAAGTTGAATTCTGCTTAAATATGTGAAGATATTAGAGAGAAATTGGGAATCTAAATCAAGTTGATGCATTTATTTAGTTTTTAGATCCATAAATGATATAAAGTATTTTATTTAATTATAATACAATATTGTGATTCTTTTTTAAGCATATATAATAAGCAAATATATTTTTTTGTGTAGTAGAGATTATTTAGTTTTGCTTTATTCTTTTGTAATTTTGTTTATAACATGTGATTACTATGTTTAAAACTGATATTTTATTTTATTTTAAAGAAGATAAAGATATGACTTTATTATATATGTAGTAACTTGCGAACTGATTCAAGGTATTATACATATAATTATGTACAATTAACTGATTCGAAGAAGACAATCGATCGAGAACGATTTTTCAGTATCTCAATGTAAACAAATATGAATGAGCTTTATTGATATTCTTGTTTGTGAATTTTTAAAAGAAATTCGCAATAATGAGATTTTATCACTTTCGTGTTTTACTGTAAATAATTAAAAATTTTTTATATATTATAAAAGCTAAATTTATATAAATTTATATAAATCACTATTAATTATATTAACATTTGAAAAAATAAACAACTGTAAAAGATTATGATGCAATCTTTATGAATAATTATATTTGTAAGAATTATCATAGTTATTTAGATATAGTA
>NW_017306091.1:2457778-2469060 GCF_001594115.1 Trachymyrmex septentrionalis | reverse complement strand
TTATCTATATATAGTACTTAATATATTTAGAGGTTTTTGTTTTATCATAAAACAAAAATTATTACGAACATATTAGGTAACAGTTCATTTTATGTCGTACAAATTTATATAGATATCAATGAGTATAAATATCGTTACTAACTACTTGTTAATGACACTGATATTAGTCGCTAGATAGCTAGTCGATACATACTGGTAAATTAACAACGAAAAATGTGTTGAGTTCTACAACAGATGAGAATATCAAAAATATGGCATACATAACGAGACAGGCGATTCCAACTGTGCGGCTTAACGTGAATTTGTTAATAAATAAAGCTCCGTATAGCATAATTAACGTTGAGAAAAGAGATACTGAGCTATAGACTAGCCCTTGAGAATTAATCTGAATATAATACTGTCCAGGTACTTTTGGTAATAGTGTAGCCTTAACAAACCATGGTAATCCGAGACACAGTAAGACATCGAACACATTCGACCCGATTGAATTACTTATCCCCATAGCTCCGTAACCTGGAAAATCATCTATATTTGATGTATGTATATATATTTTAAAAATAAAAAAAATTCATATTAAATGAATTCTTGCGTCGTTGCGATAATACTGCTATCTATTGTTCAGAAGTTTAATATTGACTGTACCTTGATTAGCAACGATAACGCTCGATACTGCTTCAGGTACACTCATTCCTGCCGCGAGGAATGTTAAACCCATAATGGAGTCAGGAATTCTGAAGGTATCGCCTAAAATATAACATAAGTAGAAACAGGTGTTATTGATTGTATTAAATATACAGTATTAGATTCTAAAAAAATGTCCGAAGAATATAAAATTTTAAACAGGATATTTTCAAACATAATCGAAATGTTATTTTGACATGGTAACGTTAACGTCATACAAAGTGTGACTGTTTCAGCGTTTTACAAAAAATTTTTTTCTTGGCAATGTTAATAATCTTAGTAAGCAAAAATGTTAACGGATTTGTGTACAATATTGTGGCAGATTAACATCACGTATTGTTTTTGCTTTCTGTCAATTGACATAAGATATCTAACAATAGATTATCTATCAGCAAAAATCGAATGAAGTCAATGATTTCACGATTATTTCAATGAAATATATCATTAAGGCTAGATTCAGTTTGATGTCAACGGTTAATTTATCTTGTATTTTCTCAACATTTCTGTTATATTGCTAATGGTATTTTTCCAATAAAACTCCCAGTACTTTGCAAACTCTATTTTCGACGAACTTGGCTATCTAACAATAATAGGATGTTAAATACAAATATTTCATCGATGGCACGCACCAATAATAGTGATGACCCATCCTATGACATAAGACGAACTTCCAATCCATATTACGCACATGATGAATGTAAAGGGATACCAAGATCTTAGCTTTCTTCTTCTACAATCGGGAATAGTAAGGAGTAATGCCACATTGATTGGCCAAGTAATAACCCACCATATCTTCTTGCATGTAGAGCTCGGCCAGGTTGTAATGTCGACGATATCATCTGAAAAGAGATAATATAAATATTTTATAACTATATCCAGATAGCCAAACGCTAATAGTATGCAACAGTTGCTAGCAAATTTGATCATGATTTTAGAGTAGATAACTATATCCATTGATTTTTCAAAAATAAAGATTTGTAAGTCGAATTTGCTGGTAAATTTAATCATGATTTTAGACTTTTAGAGCAGATTTCTATCCACTGTCTTGTCAAAAATAAAAATTGGATCTTAAATCGAATGTAAGGGAATAATAGCAGAAGTGTAAATAAAGCCTCTATAAGACGAAAATTAAGACAACGAAATATAAAGGAGATGTTCAAGTTTTTTTTACGTTTTGTTGGTCGAATTTTTGTCTCACAGAAACTCTGTTTACGTTTTTTATCACGCTCTTCTTCTACATTCGACTTAACGCTTCGATTTTTATTTTCGCAAAGATGTGTCCTCTTTAAGCTTGATTTCTGCTATTACGACTTGCCATAATATAACAACAGAAATGTAGCAGGAATGGAGCATACCTTGCCATCATGATGTCATAATGCAGAGCCTGCTTGTTTTCTGATACATTTCTACGGATATTAAAAAAACAGCAGACTGTGCTTGGCTGTTGCTGGAGTTCTACTAACATAATATGTAATACACAGATTGCAATACATGCTTTTGGCAAGTTTGGCTATTTGGGATAGTTACATGTCAGATCGTTGGCTAATACGAGTCTTTCAATGTTGGAATTCCTAATTTGGAATTCCTAATCATAGTATTATTTCTACAACAGAATCTTATTTTTTTTGTTGCATGCACAATTGCATCTCAGACTCATACTAACCATCGATTTTTAACTAAATAAATTAATTTCTTCAGATAAGTATTTTATATTACAAAAATGATTCTATTTAAAATGGTGCTATCAAATAAGAGCTATACTGTATTAACGTGCGTGTGTATTTTCGGATGAATTTAGCCGACACTCTATATTATTTCTTAAATAATTTCCTAAAGAAATCGTTTGTATTTTATATGAAGACTTTTATATCTAATTAATAAAATTTGACAGTTATCCAGGTAATTTTAATTAATTATTTTTGCATTACGCAAAGGCATTAGTAAATTAAACAAAGTTTTGCTGTTTGAAACTATTTTACACGAAAAGTTTTGGAGAAAATATTTGATAATCATTTAATTAATTTATATATTTAATTAGCTTATATTGAAAATATTTGATAATTATTTAATTAATTTATATATTTTTAAACATAAGTGTTATATCGGCTTTAAGTTCATTCGAATTATGCATGTGTACATATATGCGTTTTAAAGGAAAAGGAAAAATACACTGCATTAAGATTGTACAAAGACACTGCAAAATACATAAGTACAGATTACACTTAAATATTATAACACACGTGTTATGTGTGTGCTTTGTGAGACATACCTGACTCATCTTGGTCACTCGAACTAAATCCAGATATCTCCGTTTCTTTGATGAAATCTATTTATTTTAGAATGAAATAGATATAGTCAAGTATGAGATTATATTTTTTACGAATAATTATCGAACGCAATCTCTGCAGAGAGATATGTGGATTAAAAAGGATTGACAAGGATTGTAACTTCCAAGAATTTGCTTATTTTCAATATTTATTTTGTTTTAAATTGATATGCATTAAATCATGAATTAAGACCGTGGTTAGAGTCTCGTCACAAATGCTTTGAAGAGTTTGATTGACCAATCAGAAGAAAGAATTTTACAAATTAACCAATCAAAAAACGCTTTAAAGCATTTGTAGCATCGCGTTGACCGTACTTTAATCGTACTTAAATCGTAATAATGCAACTGCTGGAAGAAAGATAAAGAAAAGTTCATTTTAATAAAAATAGGAAGGAATTTAAAAGCATTATCTGACTTCTAAAGATAGAAAGTTTATAATATTACAAAATAAAATTATATCAATTCCTTTTAATTCACTTATTTTTGCAGAGGCGGTAATAATAAATTATATTGTAGCGATCTTACGATTCGGCAGGAGCGGACTCTGCTCGCAAATATTTCTGTATTTTTTTCTTTTAGCAGTTATTCGTTTTAAGAAATTGTTGATGCGACGATTGAAACACATTGCTGAAAAAGTAAGCATTCTAATTATTGTGATATTCTGTTACAAATAATTTTAGCAAACGCTAAAATTTTGTTTGCGCTTTAAAATGTTAATGAAAATATAGTCCAAATATGTCCAAACAATCTCGCCCGTAGAACACCAACTAATATAGTAACACGATGTCATAATTTGAATGTTATAATTTCCTACTCAACAACTACATAACTGTTGTGTACAACATGTATTATATTACATTTGTGTTGTTGAGAGGAAAATATATATTGATGTAATATTGTATTGTAATGTTAGTTTCTATTCTGCGGGCGTGTTATTTTCAAAGGACCGCATATTAATTTATCTCAAAAAGAACAAGAAAGTCAAAATAATTATTATATTGATCGAATCATGAACAAAAAAAAAACATAAATTCAGTGCATAATAGGTCAATATAACGCCAAATTGACATTATTTTGACTTTATTATTCTTCTTGGGATAAAAATTGGAAATGAATTTATTTTCACGTACGTTGTAGTTTATAATGTGGTAAATACAAAATATAATATATAAAAGGCTCAATAATGGGTAATTCTTGAGCCATAATGTATTAAAGGTGCGTAAAATAAAGCACCTTTAAGAGCTGCTCAAGAACTATCCATTATTGAGTCTTGTGTTTATTGAGTATTATATTTTTTATTTATGCATGAAAACGAACTAATTTCATTTGGATTAAATTTTCTATGTAATTAGTGCGGGGTCCTTTGCAACATGACGAGCGATTGTTTCAGTAAGCGAAATAATTTTTTAATATTTCCGAATTCGATTCGTTTTATTCATTGATATATCACCTAATATATATAGAACGTAACAAACGACGAGGATGAGTGCCTCGTACCATTCGATACGCCCATCCCATAAAGTCAGGATTAAGAGAAGAACTGTGAAAGCATATGCTAGTGCATCGCGCGATATGGGCCACCACTCCAAATGCAGTATCTGCGAATGTGATAACAATATGTGATAAGGAGAGTCAAGCGCACATGAGAGAATCCCTAAATTTAATCGCGCGAATTTTACCTCGTTAGCAAATATCGCGCAACACGCGGGTACAGCCAGTATGTTGAATACCGCCGAACCGACGATGGTGCCAACCCCTAAGTCACCTTCTGTCACGAAGGTGCCGATGACGTTGATGAACAATTCCGGACTTGAACTCGCGGCCGCCATCACGGTCGCGCCAGCCACATCCTCGGTGACATCGAGCTCTGTTGTGAGATATTTCTTCATTTTACATTCGTGCATGTTTACGAAAAAAAAAAAAAGTAATATGATAAACGCATAACATAATACACCAAACTGCAAACGTCTTACGCTCGTCACAGCGAAACGAGAGAGAGAGGAGCCGCAGTGAGGTCATATTAAAGTCACAAGAAAACGGATGGATATTTCCGAACGCACAATTCTCTTGTACTCACTCTCGCAAATTTTCTTAATAGAGGGAACGAAATAGTCGTCGCAGACAATGGCAAGTAATAAAAACAGATAAATAGCGATGACGAAGTGGATTATTATGAATCCTGCCTGTCTTTGCTGTCGTGTAAAACCATCAGGTGGGAACTCTTTGATCGCTGGTGGCGTGCAGTTGAAACTGTCGTTTCCAGGTTGCTCGAACTCGCTCGCCTGCAGCAATCTACGTCCTCCTGAAACACGAAAAAGGACATATCGTGATGTGAACAAAAATATAAAAAAAAATAAAGACTAATCGTTTTGTTCACACGATGGCCAAATCCCGACCGATTCTTCTTTCGTTCCGACCTCGCGGACACTTAGTACGGGGTTACCACCTTTTGACTAATGTTCCGCTGGAGACCACATCTCTATCCTGTTGCAGATTCGATTGTCACTAGTAAAATTGCTATTTTTCTGTAGTGCTTTCTTTAAACCAAAAAATCATCAGATCTGATCCTTCTACCGGATGTCTCTGTTTGAAATCGGAAGAAAGTCAACGCGCGCATGAACTTAAAATAATTCTCCCCTTATTTATGTTCGAACACTTGTCGATTTATTTAATATTGCTTAATATTGCTTAAAATAAAGATCATTAAAATTTAGAGCGGTTATTTGTTCAAAAATTTGGCTGAAAACCGGAGAGATGGTAACCGTGATGTTCAGAGAAAAACGGAGAGAAAAAATATATTTTATATACTCACGCCAGTCCGTTGCGTAGCCGATATTTGTCGTACTGTCAGATAACAGTCCCATTATATTGATATAAAGAAAGTACATAGTTGGTATAATAATAACGAAAAGTATCCGGTATCCGACCGTCTGTCTGCGCCGCCATACCATCCTTTGTTACGTAAGAACGTGCGTAAAGTGCTGGTTCTTCTTAGATAATACACGTGAAATATATACGTAAGAAACGAGACGCGATGAGAATCTGAACGCGGCGTGAGTGACTACCTGTCGTTTATTCGACACGTACAGTTCGACTACACACTTATATTTTTCGTTCATCGAAGATTTATCACGGCACTGATAAGATACTGTTTAAGGCAATTGCGTTCTATACCTTCGATTAAAAGACGACAGGAAAGTTTTCTGTGATTGTGATCCTGTCCTGTGATTTCTACGTCCGCCTCTTTGAGGACATAGGTCTACCGATTTATATGACGCTCCTACATACGCTGATCTTATCTTTGACGAAAGTTTTATATTACTTTACGTTTCGCGTCAGTAATACAGCCTTGTCGACTTGTTCAATGGAGAGCATCTTTTTTTATATACATTATTTTATATATATCATACTTTCAATTAAAATATCCGCGCAGCGGATATCATATAAAGTTTGACAGTGCGCGTTTATTTATAATGTACTTTGAATTTACTGTAGATCTTGTAAGATGATACTACGTGAACAAGTTCTGATATCTTCGAAGTCAAATAAAATCGCGCGTGCACGAGTTTCAATTTATTGTAGTATTTTTTTTCTTTTTTTTTTTTCTCGATATGTGAAAAACAGTGTCGTGCGATTCTTCTAATCGCACATATCAATTTTCTTTATTTGCGCGAGGCGCCGTTTTTTATCGTGTTATACAACAAATATTATATCGAGTGATTCGAACGAAGAGGAAATACATTTTCACATTTCTATTTTGCGATAAAAATCGTAATACGCACATATTCAAAGTATGTTCTACGAGATTCACGTTTTTCACGAAATATTTTGTATTAGATACGTACAATAGGTTTTATAGAATAATTTAATTATTATATACCACGCGCATTCTTAATCGCGACAAAATCTGTTTTGATAAAATTAATAACTGAAATAATTACAAACTAAATGATACTTTGCATTTTTGCTAATAACGAATTTTATTGTTATTCGCAAGGGAGTTCGAGCCTTTAATGTCTCTGCATGATTTAAATACTATGAAACAAAAAGAGTGGGAATGACGATAGGCAAAATCGATCGAAATGTGCAACTCGGCTGCATCTGATATGATACATTTTATAAAACTAAAGCTGCAAATATGAGAAAAACTACAGAAGAGATGTAAAATATTTTTGCGAATAACAATAAAATTTGTTATTAGCACAAATGCAAAGTATCATTTAGTTTGTAATTATTTCAGTTATTAATTTTATCAAAACAGATTTTGTCGCGATTAAGAATATATGGATCTTGTGATGTTATACTCACGTAATGATAATAAAATGATACTAAACCTACAATAAACAATATCTAGAACAAATTTACGTTATTATCATGAAGCGATATCACATGTCTCGATATTAGTTTAGATAACCAGCCAACTATGAAAACGACCATTAATAGGATTCTAAATTTTTCAAGTTTAGATAACCAGCTTCATACGAATTTCTATAAGATCTTATAATAATTGAACATTTTATTAATGGATAAACTTTAAAACTTTAAGCTGTTACTCAGATAATATTTAACAGGTAATATTTTACAATGTTTTTTTTGCCTTTCTTTTGCTACAATTTCCATATCTTTTTTAGCTAGACTAGTATAATTAGTACAGTAAATTTTCCATTGATATCCATAGAATATTTCAGAAAAATTTTTACTTGCAACCTAATTTTTAAAACGTAACAGTTTTATTATTTGGTTGTTACAAAAAAATATCCGGTAATAATGACGTAGAATATTCTCATATAGTTTATTAAAATTCAAAACGTGAAATTCATTAATACGATTAAATTTTATAACTTGTTAAATAAAAAAATGAATATTAAAATCGTTACACGTAATGAGCATGCAAGTCGGTCAGATAATTGTGAAAGCTTAATTGCGAAATATACGAGTTTGAAGAGCCAGACATTCCAGTTAAAAATAATGCAATTAAATTATAGCTTTGCGCACGCAATGTTAATTCTAATGTAGATGCACCGATGCAGATACTTACGTATTAAATCAACGCAGATAGCACGGTGGTTTGGTACATCTGTACTAGGTGAATTATACATGTGAGTGTATAATACCTAAGCTCTTGAGAGACTCTTAAGAGTTCGAGTCCTTCACACAACTAGATTTAACTTCTTAGGAAGACTTAGAGAAGCGATGCTTTAAATTTTCGACATTTAAAAGACTATCTTCTTTAGTCAACACCAATTATAACGTAACATCAATGTTATAATTTTGCACTCAACAATATAAAATGTAATATAATATGGTACGAGAATTATTATAGAGGATGCCTCTTACCGTGACAATCGTTAATGGCAGATTCCAGAGATCATTTCAAGACGAAAATTCTAAATCTGTCACAATGTCGAGATATAATAGTTTTTAAATGGAGATTCAAAGATAATCAACTGAACTGTCCGAAATTCATGCACTATTTAAAAATTAAAGCCTCAACATTAAAAATTTGCGTTTCGAAGTAATTTCAGGAACTATCATTAACGATTATCATGGTAAATCTGGATTTTTCTTGTATTATTTCATACGTTTTAAAAATTAGGTTGCAAGTAAAAATTTTTCTGAAATATTCTATGGATATCAATGGAAAATTTACTGTACTAATTATGTTATACTAGTCTAGCTAAAAAAGATATGGAAATCAGCATACAATATATATATATATTTCAAAAATGTTTTTAAAATATTTATTTTTCATTAACTATACATTACACAATTTATTGTAAAAATAATATTTATTACATGTTTATTAAGCATTTATTTTATCTTAATTAAATATGAAATAATAATATAATGAAACATTTATTTAATATTTATTTAATTTAAATTTAATATTTACATTACATTTATAATTCAATTTACAATAATAATTTGAAAAAAACACTTATTTAATACTTATTCAACATTAATTTGATATTTATTTTATATTAATTATTTATTTAAAACGTAACCTTAAAAACATTTATTTGACATTTAATCAATTAATTTAATATTTGTGTTACATTACTCATTGCAATAATGGTTTGAAAAAGCATTCATTTAACATTTATTCAAATGGTATTAAAATTTTGAAATGATATCTTGAAGGCGAACTTAAAATTGGATTCCAAGTAGTGTATTTAAATAATTATCGTACTTTACAGTAGATAAAACGTTTCTTAAAACATTTTTAAAAACATTATTTGCTAATTGTATTGCAAATAATAAGGAAACGTTTTTTTTAAATGTTGAAATAAACGTTTTTTAGAAAAGGTGACTCAATCACTTAAAAAACATTTTTAGAAATGTGTTTTAAAAGTACTTTAAAAAACATTTTTGCTGACTGTCAGAAAACGTTTTTTACCATTAAAGAAGTGTTGTTTTAAATATTAAAATATTTTTTTTTAATGAAAAGAGAGTAATTTAATCCATTTTTAACGTTTTTAAAAATATTTTTTAAAATATTTTTTAAATATGTTCAAAAATATTTTTTAAATACTTTTAAATCATTAATTTGCTGACTATATAGAATATGTTATAGTACATTTATATCATTGAGTGTGAAATAAAAATATTGATATTACGTTATTTTTAGTTTATGTCAAGTGGCAGTTTGACTTAAATCTTTTATAAAATGTATATATTATTATTTATATATAGTATTTTTTATAGAGATCTTAATCAAATGTTACAATTTTTATTATTATTCTAATATTCTAATAAGATAAACTTCTAGTAATAAACACAAAGCAAAACCGCTCTTGTCTAAGTTTCCCCTAAGAACTTAATTTAGTTTGAGGACTCAAGCTCGAGAGTCTCTCGAGAGCTTAGGTTGTATTATATACTCACGTGTGTAATTCGTCTGGTGCAGACGCACTAAATCGCCGTGTTATCTGTATTGATTTAACACATAAGTATCTCTGGCATCTACATCGATGCGTCTGCATTAGAATTAACATTACACGCGTGATACTATAATAGCTTATTAACTGCATTATTTTCAATACGATACTGATAAGTATTCTCTGATCAAATCGTAAGAGTCCGTGAATTGCAACAGTACTTAGTTGTTCGAAAATTATACTCTTCCGTATATGATATATTAATTTTCGCAATCATGAAAAGATACGTATGGATTCCAAGAACAAGATATTAGTCTATTGTTACTGAAGTTGCTTCAATCTACGGCGTTGCTCTCGCAAATTTGCACAAATGACCCCAACAAAGTACATACGACAAAGCGCGCTTGCAAAATTATATCGAGAGAAATACCACATATTTTCCTTCCGGTCCATCATATCGTGACTACTCGAAAGTGACGGATGCATATCGCAAATTTCGGAAGCTTCGTTGGCTTGTGGCTGGAACTTACATGCGGCACGATCCAGCAACAGGCGCTACGCGCGAGAGAAGAGCCAGAGGGAGGGGCGATTCCAACAAACGATGTCGGACTTCGGAGTAGATGTTAATGTAGTATGTGTGTGACAACGGGATTGACAACATGGATACGACTGACCTAGGAGGAGGTGTGTTCGAATCTTATTTTCGATAATATCGCACCGGAGAAGACCGCGACGTGTTGAAACAGTTTCGCATACGATGCGAGGATGGTGTTGACCCGCGCATCCGGGGGGAAATCGGGAGAGAAACGTGGACCGACGAGACATGAAAAAAAATTTAAGAGAAACAGGAAATGGGAGACGGGCGGCGAACACACGGGTGCATTTAGTGTGCTTTTTCCACCTCGTTTCTTCTCCTACATTTTCGCTTTTTTCCTCTTTTGGTGCTCTCCGCGCTTCGCCGCGAATGCGAGAATCGTCGCACTGTGAAAACGGGAAATGTGCGGAAATCACATAGGCTAGGATGTTCTCTGCGTCTGGATGTTCTCTGTGTCGATCCATCCCACGATAAATGATGAGCGAGAAAACCCGTGGCCGTTTTGGTGAAGAAAGTGCTCAGTTAAAAATACATACAAATGCAATCCCCTTATTGTATTCGCGATATTCGTGACACTATACGAAGTCAATAATAAATATCTCAAGCATACATTTTCTCATTTTGTCGCATCTCTTTCATTTTCTTCATTTTCTGCATCTGTCAAATTTAACCACTTGCTTTTCTCGCTTTGTTTTTTTTTTTCTCTTTGACTGTGTACGCGACACTCGATCATAGTGCTTGCAGATTCTATGATTAAACCTGAAGACCTCTTTCCATTTTTGTTTTATTTAATTTTTTATTTTTT
>NW_017306091.1:2455709-2457678 GCF_001594115.1 Trachymyrmex septentrionalis | reverse complement strand
GCTTTTCTCGCTTTGTTTTTTTTTTTCTCTTTGACTGTACGCGACACTTGATTATAGTGCTTGCAGATTCTATGATTAAATCTGAAGACCTCTTTCCATTTTTGTTTTATTTAATTTTTTATTTTTCCTTCATTTTAGCTCTAATTCTAGTACAATATTCTCAAAGAAAATATTTAATTTTTGCAGTCTTTTTTTCCCCCTTTTTTTCTAGAGTTACTAGATGACTAGATGACATTGCACAACTTTCATGAATAACAGATCATTGAATGCTTGTGTCTCATAAATACATGTTTGTTTGTATATTAAAGAGAATTATTCATTCAAATATCATTTAGATTTGCAAAATCAAAAATTCATTAAAGTGTAGTCTCAAATGTATTTATGAAATGTTCCATGTGAGTAGATGCAAATAATTTCTAAGTACATTTCGCTATATGTGTATGCAGATATATTTTTATTTTATTTACGGATGAAATATTGCTTGTGTATATATATTGCTTCTTGTATATTTGATTACATTATATGGCATTCTTTTGTTTATATTGTTTATGCACGAAAATAAATCACCAACTATGCATGTATTCATTACAAAAATTGATTTATTACCTAATTTAAAAATTGCGAATAAATATTGACTACTTAAAAACTGTGGAATAATTAATCAACTTTTATTGAGTTCTTTTACGAATCTTTTCAAAAATGAGGGGAGACATGTCATAGGAAGATAAATTATTTTGTGGAAGATAAATTATTCGACACGTGCGAACTGCGCAAGTAGTGTATATTTTATTCATATTAACATACACATACACACACAATTCAGCAAAATTAAAATAATTTATATCACCAATAAACGCTTCGAATTTAACTCGACGACCAATCATCAAACGTATCAAACATACAATATAATTAGATTATTCTCTTTTCCAGATGCAAGATGTCATAATCATATTCTGGTTATGTAAAATGCAAAAATAAGTTTTCAGCGAATTGTCAAAAATATCATTTTTATTATAAATGTTTCTGTTATTTTCGAGCAAATCGATCAGATTATTTAATTAGATTATTTAAATGACTAAAAATAGTTAAAAATCTTATAAATTTTCTGAAAATGTTTCTTAAAATATTTTTAAATATATATAATATATAATTATAAATTATTCACAAAAGTTATAAGCCTATTAATGGCATATTAACATTGACAATGTAAACAGTGTAAAAATTTATTTCTGCACTATATTTTTATCATATAAAGCAGATTACATTAATCTTTAATAAAAACAATATTCGCAAAGTATATAATTAATATATTAATTGTACATAATTAACGTATTAAAGCTATAGTCCAGCGAAAAAGTTTTGAGCCGAGAACGACGGGAAGCTTTAGACAGCTTAAAGCAATTCATTAAGCATCATCATTAAATAGAATTAATGAATTAATAAAAACGCTCATCATCCTAACATGTTCTTTGTCATTTACTTATTTAGTATGACAATTCACCCGCAGTATCCAATTAACACATAAATCGAACAGCTCATAGCCACTTTCTTTGAAAAAAAAAAGACTTATATTAAATACTTTTTTGTTTTTTTAGTGAAAAAAAGGACATTTACTCAAAGATATCAACTCTTTCATGTGTTCTGATATTTATTGTAAACGGGCAATATTAAGAAAAAATAGATCAATATTTTGAATAATTGATTATATATAAGTGAGATTTATTATTTCTAACGGATATTTTTTTCATAAAAGCATATTGGAATAACTGATAATAGATATTTTTTACGAAAGTATATTTGGTATAAAAAATTATAGATTAATTATAGATTAATTATCAATCATCGTAATTACACGGAAATTAGTAACACTATACTTGATGTCGATCAGAGATCTTTAACGCTACTTAATTTGATTACGATGACATTTATAAGTTAATAAAAGTGTGTGTGTGTATGTGTGTGTGTGTGT
>NW_017306091.1:2440716-2455609 GCF_001594115.1 Trachymyrmex septentrionalis | reverse complement strand
TGTGTGTGTGTGTGTGTGTGTGTGTGTGTGTGTGTGTGTGTGTGTACATTTTTAATCAATTTAAATGACATACGGTTCGAATAGAATTTAGACAAATATAATAAAGTCGAGTCAACTGAAGGTCTGTATAAAAGTACTTAATAAAAGCCGACAATTTTTTTGTGTCTAAAAATACTAATAATTTTAAAAGGAAGTAAAGAACATTGTTCATCCCTCATCATTCACCTCATAATTCGTTTATTATCATAATGATTCTTGTTACGATATCGATTTAAATCGCTTCTCGTCTGTCGCAAAGTGCGACGATTACGCGAAATGCGCGACGATAATTAATGTGAACCGTTCGTTTACGTCTCCTGCGTTACGATATTGTATTTATAGTGTTCTCTGTGGCCATGGTATATCTCATAAAGATGCCGAGGCTACGATTAGGATAATATTATCCACACAAACTTGCACAACCACATAAACGTATGCATAAAGAAAATTATCCAATTACATTTTACATGCGTCTTTACAGGAGAAATGTGATTGGATAATTTTTTTATGCGTTTTTTTAACACGTTTATGCGGCTGTGCAAATTTATGTGGATATATACTTTTAGTGCCTTCGCGGAAAGGAAAGCGATTAAGGGAAAAATCGTAGGATTAAAAGGATTTTAAAGCTACACCAAAGGCGCAAAGGGGACTCTGTTAATTATGGAGACATCGCGCTAATTATCGACGATTCGGCAGTTAACCGATTATCCGTCCATCCGTCCATCGGCCACCGTCCGCCGGCAACTTGCGCCGCGCCCTTCCGACCAAACGAATCGCCGTAGAGCCCGGGAGAGTCGTTGAGTCGTCGTGATATATCTACGTTTATACGACGTACATTAGACATGAATGGCATCTGTTCTGCCAAGTTGAATGAGAGCAATTTAACTTCTTTAGGCTGCTTAATCGGTAGGAAGTCACATCCAGTCACATAGCGATATATACCGGTAAGAGGCACCAATACGCACACGTTCGCATGATCGTCTCCTCGAGAGAAGAAGAGAAAAAAAGACAGGGAAGGGGCAGACAAAAATTAAAATATAAAAAAAAAAATATATATATATATATATATAAGCTCTATATATAAATGAAAATATTGTTGATAACTTTTATCATCGTGCAACGCGACAGTCGCGTCATTCCGAATAAGGCGACGGTGTAATTAAGTAATTCAGTACGAACTTATTTCTCGCCATTATTTTGGCGATATTTAATCTATTAAAAGGATAATTTAGATTGGACGCACATTACGGTGATCCGATAAAACGCTTGAAGTGAGCAATATTAATGATTCAGAAAAAGAGCGATCGTTGCAAGTGCCGTCTGAATAAATAATGCCTATTCTCTATTATTGGAAAGTATTTTTTACGATATGTCTTAATTACTTGTTTCATCTATCACGTTTACAGAATGATTTATCGTTGTCTCGTTTAATAACTGTCGATTCTAGTTGAAGCAGAAATTTATGATCACAATAAGACAGCGGCTGCGTAACATTCGCATCAATAAAATTGGCAATTTTTCAAAATAAGGAGAGATCTCATCTGGAATCTTTAATCTGGAAAATTCGGAATTTATTTCTAAATTTCTAAATTTTTTCCGCAATCCACACGGAGAGAATTTCGTTTTAAAATTAACCCCGAAAATACGGTAGTTGTGGTATAATACATTTTAAAGATTTTTACCATGCACTTCAGTAAAATTAATCAAACTTATTTTATACTTTATTGTAGTTTTATTAATGAATGAGGGAGATTTCCATTAAAAAATTCTTGGAGATTTACAATGTTGTCTCACTACTATCATATATATTTTTAGAGTAAACTCTAAGAAAAAAATTCTCTTCGTGCATGATTTTCCGTCGTACAAAAATTTTTCGTGTCACATGTCGATATATCTCCAAATACCGATTATACGCGGATAAAAAGTCTATCCTGACAACTTGAAGATACGCGTTTCAAAGTAGAAAAATTTTCCGGTTCTTTTTTGAATCGGCGACATGACATCCGGGTAAAAACCTGACAATCAGATAGTGGAATCGATCGTACTTTCCAAAAAGTGGAGGGCGCGTGTATCACGGCACAAGTTCGACAGTTCGGTAAACGGTCTGTGAAGTGTCGCCTTTGAGAATTCGCTCGCTAAAATTGACGCTAACGAGCTGGTCGGCCAGTACATTCGGCGCGTGTACGTGATCAATCGTATACATTTTTCGCAGGCTTTTAGGGCACTTTTATGCCACGGGCCCCGTTCGCCAAATAATTCGGCACGACACGACGGTTCCATAAAATTGAAGTAATGGCGGACGGTAACGAGACGTTTCCTACTTGGCGTATCGTTATCTTACCACCACACGATCCGATTTGGACCGTCACACCGTCGCGCTGCCGACGTCGCGTCGGCCATCCGTGTGCCCGGTGCATATGCGTGACATTTCGTGTCAGCGTTCAGCGTTTCAGCGAGAACGTTCCTATTCGGCGAGTCAACGTACGTGCTAATATACCGATTTCGTAACCACCTCCTCGATCTACCTCCTCGTTACACCACGCGCCTCTCCGTTCCCTCTTAGCGCCAGAACGAGCTGCCGGCAGACTCTAAAAAGATAATGGTTAACTTTAAGCTCTTCCCTCGGCTCTTATCGTATTAACCCATGAGCAGAGTCGTGTGATGCCGAGGAAAAAGCCTCTGCTTTACATTAAAGCAGCAAACACGTAATTGACGGCGTTTTACACCGTTAATATCTCGCGAACGGCGCTCGTGACGTAAACGCGCAGACGGAAGAACGCGCGCTCGTGGAGATTACCGAAAACCCTTGGAAAATGCATGATCGCTCTTCTGCGTCGCGATCTATAAATGGAGACCACGCTGTGTGCTCGATTTAGTTAATACGCACTGTACCTGCATCTCGCATTATGCAATGGTGAAAAAAAATTTATTTCATCGAATACGAGTGTGTCTAGGTGCGGTACATCCGGTACATTCGGGTTATTATGCGGTTGCAAACGAATGAGCACAAGGTGCGGCGAAAATCATACCACCTTGAAGTGGGAGGATCGATCACGAAAAAGTAAACAGAGAGATCGCGGAATAAAATAATTCTGTCGAGAAACTGACAGAAGCTTCATCTTCAAGCAAATTCATCTCAAATACGTAGACTTCATTAAAAACAGATATTTTGTGACATTGTACAATGTCCTGATACATTAAATTGTCCAGATTTGGTCCAACAGCGGTGGGAGCGTTGATTTATGCGATAAGCTTAAAAATTTAAATGTCTTTTGACAAAAAAAAGAATGAAAGAAAAACAAGTCTAATTTAATTACATCCAATGCGCTAATGCTTATGATGTCGACGGGGCGGGGTTGGGAAAATTACTTTTAAAAAGTAACTCGTTACCGTAATTCGTTATTCTGGAAAAAGTAACTCGTTAGCAGTATCGTCACTTAAAGAGTACCGATTCATTACAATTTCCGTTATTCCGTTGCTTTTTTATCGAATTCTGATGATCTTTTTTTAGACTGTGACATCCAATTTGTCGCTAATTGACCAATTCTTTTCAACTGGTCAATTACACGAGATCCGTAATGGTTATGATTAATTGCAACACGATCAAACATAACACTCCCTTTTCAAACTCGTGTATGCACGTATTCTATACATATGTACATCTATAAAGTAACGGTAAAAGTAACGATTGTATTCATTATCGTTACCCAAAAAATGTAACTGCATTATTATTATTGTTACTAATAAAAAAATGTAACGTCGTTACCAATTTGTTATTTAATAAGTAACGACAACGGTAACGACATTACAAGTAATACATTGCTTCCCAATCCTGCGATGAAGTAATTCAAAGGTACTTCCGTTGTTAGGTCAATGCTCCCGTATAGAACGCAGTGCTTGTCACTCAAATTTGCTAATAAAATTTCTTCGCAATGGAAACAAAGAATGATTCAAATGAAATTATTCATTCAAGCTTTCGGCAAAAATTTTAGAGAAGATGAATGCTACGAGTATGCTGATGATTGCTACGATTGTGTCATATTGTGAATTTTATTCAAAAAGTAACTTACGTTTTTAGGTATAAATTGTACGCCACCGGCTATAGAAGATTTTCCACACGACTTGTTTGATGAAGAGCAAAGACAAGGCGGTGCCGTTGTTGTACACGTCATCGTGTCGCTTTATTTATTTATCGCTTTAGCAGTAGTATGCGATAAATTCTTCGTACCTGCTGTAGAAAAAATATGTCACGGTAAGGGTTGCATTTATATATCTCTTTCACTAACTTTCTACGCTTGCGCGTGTATCAAGAGCTAAAAAGTTTCAATACCGTTTAGCTTTGTTTCTGCGAACTTATGAAATTTTCAAAATGACATAAAAAAACGTATAGTATAATTTGAAAATTAAAAAAATTGATTGATTGTGTTTGAGTCGTACAAGATATATATTAAAGGCGATATATCTTTTCAATTACAGATCCATTTGATAAGAACCAAATATAATGAAATTTAGACCAATGAAAATAAATTAAATAAGAGAATCTGTCTTTGATTTAATTTATTTTCTCTTATCGGTATAAATTTCGTTTATATTTGGTTCTTTTATCAAACAAATCTGTAATTAAGAAGACAAATCAAATCGCAGCGCGCAGTTCGTAAGACTGAAAAATGTTGTAAATTTGCATATGAATATTATCAAACCCTAAGATCGAAAATAAAATTAAAATGCCTGTACACATTAATAACTAAATTTTAACAAATAAAAGTAACAAAACTCTCTTCTTGGATTAATCTCCAGTCAAACTTAATAAAGTTTTATTTTATCATTTAATTACCAAGATAATTAATACTGAATAAAACTTCGCGCGCTATATTTTTTTGTATTAATTATCTTGATTAAGTTTTAAGAGTTTAATTTTGTTAATTTTGCTAACTTTTTGCTATCTTTGGAACAACTTGAATATCTGTCTCGTTTTAAAAACTGAGAGAGCGAAAATACGATGTATAAGTGCGAGCGTGGTGTAGAAAAAAAAGTAGTGGTGAAATTAATTACAAAAATGCGAATCTAGTCTATTGTCATGATATACTTCAACAGATTATCATCCAGTAAAGTGTGTTATGGCAGCAATTTGTCACAATGGGAAAAAGAAGTGCTAGAAAAATGCGAACCTGATCTATTATCTGCTGCCATAATACACTTTACTGTCACCGACAATAAATAAAGATGTAGTGGTGATTCCTCTCATACGCCTGTGATGTGCACGCTGATTGTACACAGTCATATAGTACCCACTGTTTAAACGTCGATCCCAAATAATGATTTTTGTTAGAAGAGTTCTCTTGGCAAAGAATATTCTCGGTAGTTTGCCATTGCCTGCCGAGAGGAGCCTACGAGTGTTCGAAAAACTTTTCGGTTCTGCCTGGGATCGAATCCGGTTATCTCTGGTATAGCAGTCTCGTGCGCTGCCACTACGCCATGCTCGCACTTACACATCATGTACATCTTATATATAAAGACCGATTATTACAATAGTTTTCTGTTAGTAGAGTAATCTTTGTTTCTTCTTGAGATTATAGACTCTCGCTTATATAAACACGCTATAAACAGACACGCGCATAAAGACATTTATTTATTCAAAGCTGGCACAAGTGATGCCAATCGATCTTTGCAAAACAGAGCTAAAGTGTAGATCGGATCAAAGCAGATTTTGGCACGCTTAGCAATATCGAGCTAATTTCATGCAGCCGCTTAGATACGCGAGATGCGGCTGTCGAATCGATGCCCATGCTGCAGCATATCTGCGTCACTGCGGGCGCCAGGCACATCTTCAATTATTATAACAGTTCCTCATTCTGTTCTCACGAGACATTTCTTGAAATACGATCTGTACTATTCTCGTTATCACAACGCTAAACGTAACCATCCGAGGTCTGAGTTCAATTTGCGCAAATAGGAATGTCGTGTTTGTTAAGTGTCAAAAGAGGATCAGATGATAGTCATATTGCTCGCTAAATGTACGATGAGCACACGTTAAAAAAATATGTCTGCACGCATTTCTTACATTTGAATTTTTAGAATAATTTATTTGCTATCAGCTGGAATCTTTTTTTTTTTTTTTTTTAGCGAAAAAGAAAATTTCTTGACTAGAATTTTTATAGATTCAAAGACTTTATGTAACAATATGCGAATTTTGTCTTTATTCGTTTTTAGACTAGTTTGCGCAAAGATTCGCACTTTTGGGGTAAAAAATATTTTACCCCAAGAATATTCGGTGATTCGCACTTTGCACGCAAAATGTATGTGTAGAAAATTATGGAAGGTAAATCAAGGCTGACGTTGCATTTCAGCACTCTCGATGTCAAAAGACGTAGCCGGTGCGACGTTTATGGCGGCGGCGACGTCGGCCCCAGAATTATTCGTGAATGCCATCGGAACATTCATCACGGAAGGTGACATTGGCGTCGGGACGATAGTAGGTTCCGCAGTATTCAACATCCTGGCTGTCCCAGCTTGCTGCGGCATCGGTGCAGGAATGGTAAGTTGCCAAGTGTGTCCTATAGTTTTGAGAAATCTAATAGATACGATAAAGAAATTTAGCTATATTTCCAAAAATTTACAACACTACACACGCGTGACGTTCAAGAGACACAGTAGCGTTTCGCGTCAAATACACGTAGCTCAAAATTAGAATATACGATTAGAATACTTTTTGTGGAAATAAATGCAAGTTTAATAAACATATGTATATATTTTTAAAATAGATTGTTATATGAATAAATATATTTTGATAATTCATTTATATTGCGATATTTCCAACTTCAGATACAAGTGATAAGTCATCTACAATTACGTAATTAAATTTGAAGATGATAGTACATTTTCTTATATTTCTTGATAGTATATGTATTTTAGCACATTTTTTACTTTAAACAATTATGAGTAAATGACAACAGACGAACTTTATCGAATAGATACGTATCAAATTGATAACAGATTGATTAATAATTGATAGCGATGGCCGTAAAAAATGCATTATGATACGTAATCAATGTTATCGAAAGAAATATTGTATATTTATACAAATATCGTATACATAAATTATATTAACGTAAATTTTGCATGAAATTAAACAAAAAGTGAAATTATTTATTTCTAAGTTTAGCACATTCTGTATTTTTTTATAATAATCTTAGATTTATTGTAAATTTTACGACTATAATAATATTATACAATATGTGTACATAAAACATTAACATTAAATATTTGTGTTGTAATTTCGCACATAATAACTATTTCTCTTTTCATACACAGTTGGTGCCTTTAGATTGGTGGCCTGTCAGTAGAGATTGTCTCGCTTACGGTGTTACAGTCGCAATTTTGATATGCATTATACACGACGAGCGGGTGGAATGGTACGAAGCATTAACATTGGTGCTGTTGTACATTGTTTATATTGCCGTGATGTATTGGGATAAATCGTTCCAGCGGTGTACAAGATTCCGTACGAACGACGATCAAATATCTTCAGACGGCCCACGAGTTACAACAGGTAAGGCCGTAATTTCGATCTCACGTTTTTTGAATTTTTTAGTTTTAATAGATTATCGTTATTTTTCGATTTTACTTTTACTTGTCTGAATGTTGTTTAAATTAAATTAATTTCATGATTCGATGAGACATTCGTAACTGTACAGCACTTTTACAATAAAATCTCCACTACTTTCAATCACGTTTTTAACGACCGAGTTTCAAGAATTTAAATTAAAAAGGTTTAAAGCTTTATAGTGTCATTTTCATAATAATGATAACAATTTTTAAAAGAATAAAAATAAAATTTTGAATTATGATAATTTCGGATTTCTACATAAAATATAAAATATATAAATAATGCGTGTTTCTTACAGATTCTAGCGACATTCACTTACCAAGAACGGACAAATTACAATCTCCTGGCGATCGCGTGGAACAGATAGCCACTATCGACGTTCCACTACAAAATGGTGGGACGAAAACGCAGGAAGAGAATCCAGATCCTGGTAAGCTTGTTCCCTTCTAAATTTTTTAATACGCGATATTTATAATACGACATTCGTGAACGGTTTGTTACGTAAAATATAATTTGTCGCGTAGAATTTATACTACATTAGTCAGATATTTACTTTCCTAGTCTAATCTAATCAAATCGATTTCTACGATTGTCACTGGTATTGACAATATCCTCCATGCAGCTGCGACGTGATGACGATATTTGTGAATAATATAGTAAAGCGATGCGTAATATATATTTCGTGACAACCACTTGATCGGTCAAATATAATTAAGCACTTGTGAATGGAAATTTCCAGACAGTTAATTCCTATCAAAATCAGAGATTGAATATTTAAATTTGACAAGTTCGGCTAATAAGCTATCGATATATTTTACGTAAATGTTATGTAATTTTACAATTTCATCAGATCACAATTTTATCTTAAGATGCTTATAAAAACACTACAAACATAGACAATATATCTGTTGAATTTGAAATTCTCATAACGTGTATAACAGATTACGAATACGAGCTCTTGGTGTGGCCAGCGCATGCTGGATGGTTAAGGAAGACGACTTGGGTCACAACATGGCCCATTCATCTAGTATTCATGTGCACAATTCCCGATTGTGAGAAGCCACGATTCAAGAATTGGTTCCCCATCACATTCCTGATGTGTATTATATGGATTGGATCACTCAGCTATGTAGTAGCGTGGATGATCACTATAATCGGTGAGTGATCATTTTAATTTGAAGCTTAAATGCAAACAAACGTATCGTCGAATATCCAAATGATTTGTGAAAGATATTTGATATTGAAAATTTTACGTGAACATTGATTCCAAATCGAAGTTTATTCTACTTGAAAGAATATCTTTGGCATGTCGCTCTCTCGCTATATAAAAAACCACAAAAAAGGAAATTGTAATGAAAGAATCTTTATTTTATTATGTAGAATTATTTAAAGATTTGATGTAAACATTCGCATTACATTCTTTTTTTAGGAGACACGCTGAAGATACCAGATTCCGTAATGGGCATCACTTTTCTCGCGGCAGGAACTAGCGTACCCGAAGCCGTATCGAGCGTAATTGTCGCGAAACAAGGTATACAGATATTAACACATATACTTATATTGCCAACGGAAAGGTTTTGCTAAAATATTTAAAAATTTAGCTAGATGTCGATCTGAAAAGAATTTGGTTGAACCATCACAATTATGTGAGACGCTCATACTGATTGCTAGAATATTAAAATTTTTTGCAGCATTACTCATTATGTTTAAGATTCTTGCGTAATTATTTTGATGGTCCAACAAAATTATTTTTAGATCTTAGCTAGATTTTTAGATACTTTAATAAAAACATTCTTTCCATATAATTACTCTCGTAAGTGTAAGTAATAGTATATTTACTATGACAGAAAAATTTTGATGAACATTTTTTCATATTCGGATCTTAGCACGGTTGTGTCTTTTGTAAGATGATAATAAAAAATAGCAACGTTTTTTCCATATAATTAATCTTGTAAATGAATATTTACTATGACAGAAAAATTTTGATGTACATTTTTTGTTCATACTCGTATCTTAGTACGGTTATATGTTTTGTGAGATGGTAGTAAGAAATAACAATAATGAGAGTACATTTGAGAACTAGTACAAAATTTGAGACGTTAGTGCGATAGAAATGGGCAAAAGCTGTTAGACATCATGGAGAGGAACTCATTTTGGTTGAGCTATAAGAGTGCGAATGGCGCTCGGTAATTTCAAAGGCGCATACCGTGTCGAGATCCGAAAGTTATTAAAGTTGATAGTTGTTTTCATCTCAAGAGAGACCGCCTTAACTTTTCGTCTGCAATCTGGATCTTTCTTGTCCAGCACAAGTTTTTTGTTTGTACTGCTGTAAGTTTGAAGTTTTTCAAAAAAATTCAAGATTACTTTCCAACATTTCTATTACATTGCCAAATAGGTTTACAAATGTTAAAATTTTTATCTGATAGAAACAGAGATTCAAGCAAAAATAAGGAAAAAAATTGCTCAAAAATGTATAACTTAACAATAAAAAAAAACTGAAGAATGAAAAATTCCGAAAATGAAATTTTACTTTTGCCGAAAAAGTGATCCAGATTGCAGTCGGTTAGGGTGAAGTAATGTCCTAACATGCCAAAATAGAGCTCTGTAATCGGTTTATAACATTTCGAAATTATACAGTGACGGTTTTTTAAATATAAGATTCGATTATATGGATATTAGCCGAAACATTCGTAAAAGTTACGTAATGACGAGAAGACGGAGCATAGAGTGGAAATACTTGAAACGTCTCCTTCATCTTGTTTTCTCCACTGTATACTTTCTACCATTCCGTTACGCTGTTCAGGACACGGGTCAATGGGCATCAGCAATTCGATAGGATCAAACACGTTCGATATACTATTGTGCCTCGGACTACCCTGGCTGATCAAGTCGTCCTTCTCGCCCACACAGCCCGGCAGGCATTACATAA
Organism: Trachymyrmex septentrionalis; assembly: GCF_001594115.1. Lineage (NCBI taxonomy): Eukaryota > Metazoa > Arthropoda > Insecta > Hymenoptera > Formicidae > Trachymyrmex > Trachymyrmex septentrionalis. Next base: position 2,445,035 of record NW_017306091.1, on the reverse strand, counting down.
GTATAAATTCTGGCGGGTTGGAGTATAGCGCGATATCATTGCTGTCGACCCTGATGTTGCTGTACATCGCGTTCGCCTCCAACAAGTTTCAGCTCGACACGAAAGTGGGCCGCGCCTGCCTGTGCATGTACGCCGTGTTCCTCATATTGGCGTCGCTGATCGAGCTCAACGTATTCTTCATGGTAAATCTCCCCACCTGCCAAAGGACGGTGAAATGATCGAGGAAACCCGGCCGATGACCCGCTCGTAATAATGACGTACGGGCGCGGCCTCGCTCGCAATCCGCGCCGGAAACGTTCTTTCCCTCCCTCCCCCCCCTCGCCGCCCCTCACCCACGGACTTACCGAGAGACCCGAGCTTGAGCGAGGGGTGTTTATTTCCAGCTACACGGGACAGCTCACCCGTGTGTACAGTTTTAATATCAACCAATGTTATCTCGCCACGTTAGAAACCAAGACATGTAATGCATTTTGTATTTACTTACTAAAAAAAAAAAAAACAATCTCTCTCTATCCCCGCTTTCTCTTTCTCTTCATCTCTATCACAATATTCAAAATTCGTCCTGGGAATTCATCTTCGAATCGTTATGTAAGTCGACATCTTTTCGCTCCATGCGACACATATACATCTATACAACATACGTTTTACATATACTTATTAAACACGCGCGCGTCCTTTCTCCTTGTCTCCCTTCTTCTATCTTTTTCTTACTTTTTCTTACTTTTTATTTTTATTACCAGCTCTCTCTCTCTCTCTCTCTCTCTCTCTCTCCTCTTCTCTTCTCTCCCCCTTTTTTTCGCTTATTTCTCCCTTAAAGTACGATCACTGTGCTTACGGCCATATTGCGTGCGCCGAAGGATAAACTTACGATTAGCCACAGTAACGAGCCATGGATCTCATGCAACACGATCGAAAGTTCGCCTAGGGATGTAGACGCGTGCAAAAATCATTTACCTCTGAATAATTTGGCGAGCGATAGAGCTTGATTCGTAGAATGGCGCTCTGCGACTGTGTCTAATTGTATATGAATGCGCGAGAAAGACTGCCGGCTCCGTTTAGCATAATCGCAGACCTCGGCATCGGTGTGTGACCGCGAGAATGTGTTTTTACGCGTGTGAAATGTCACTCGATCTATCCACCGATCGTGAATCTCATCCACTTCAACGGTACGCGGCGAACTTTCCATAAATGGAATATATTTGCTGTTAAATACAAATATAGCGCTGCACAAAGACGCTCGGAAGAAAATTTTATTCCCATTTTTTTTTGTTTTTTTTTTGTTTTTTTTAGCTCTTTCGTATCTCCGCTGAGAATTACCGGTAGTGGAAATTTTACCCGTCAAAACAGCGGAGATTCTCCCATTTCGATCACGCACCTTTTTACGCTGCGAACGTAACTGATGTATAGCAAAACGCACAGATGCAGACACAGCATACACAGACACACACACAGATATATAGGCATACAAACGCACGTATACGCGGAAAGAATAATTTTGTTAGAAGTATCTAAAAATTTAGCACGATACAGATCTGAAAAAGATTTTCTTGGACTGTCGAAATCATTATGTGGAACGCTTAAATTTTGATGACAATACTGCAAAAAGTTTTAACATTCTAGTTTGAGTGTCCTATATATAATTTTTTTGATTCAAATAAAATTACTTTCAGATCTCCCGTACAGCATCATTCCAAAACATTGTAAAAACGTTGCAGCAATGTTGCTGCAAGCTTTTGTACTGTATGGGCTGTATATCTAGCTAAATTTTTAAATACTTTAAGATACTTTAAGATCGTTCCCTCCGTGTAGATGCGTACAGATACGTATAGACACAAACGTACAAAGACACAAACTGAACCGTTTGTAACCGTTTGAATCACGAAAAGAAACGCGCGATACCTTTCTGCGATACATCTTCCCATTGCGATACACAAATCTGTGACTGTAAATGTGTCTAGATAAAACCGTAACTTAACATTTAATAAAGTACTGTAATAAGTTATTAAAATAATACACAATCAATAAAACGACACTCCTATCTTGTTTCTATTAATATACATAAGTAAGGGGTGAATCTTGCTCGAAGAATGTATTATAATATTATATATATATATGAGATCTGTCTAACGGATTGTCTCAAAAGTTACGAGAAAGCGTCTCGAATTTATGCAAAACAGCAATGCAGAAGAAATGCGTAGTTTTTAAGATATCTCTCATTTACTCGTCGTGACATGAAACTTTTGATCGACAGACTTCTGGCGTTTTAACCAATTTGTTTCCACCAATATACTCTCTAAAATTCTTGAAGTAAAATCTCACTCCGAAAGAGTTGAAATACTGCTATTATTAAAAACGAGTGAAAAATTTGCACTTTTGGATAAGAGTTTTTCACTTTTTTCGAATAGCGGACTCTTCCTTCTTTTCTAGTTCTAAGAATTAGAATTAGAAAGAGATAAAAAAGTAAGTTAAACCGAAATTAAAATTAATCTACAGAAATGGGTATAAATCAGACAACGTCTAAATCGATCGCGCATTTATAAACCGATGTTCATTTCACATCGGAAATTATATATTTTGCATATGATTAAGATGACACGATTTGATTTCCTGTGTATATCCATTTTTAGTATATTACGATATTCTTACGTCTACATAGAAAATTGAACGAAATACGACCCGATAATGTATAATCGCGCTGCGATTTTACAAATCAATTATTTAAAAACAATGTCAGACATTGTTTTCAAAATACATCGTCGACAAGTTAACTTACCGAAATCCGAAACGCTTCTAGAAATAAATACATTTCTTTGCACATCATTACATATTCCGTAAGAGAGACAAAACTTAGATGTGTACATAGAAAACTCGGGGAATAAATGAAATGTAACTCCTCCTCCGGTCAATTTCGTTTGAATTTTTGCTTTCAGAATGTTCAGCGATTGCTAAGTTTTCAAAAATCTAGACGCCAGAGATACTACCGTCCATAAATCTCGATCCGCTATTTTAGTTAAGCCATGTAGACATTGGCGAACATGAAACTGACACCTTTCAACATTCACGAAGACATTAATATGAGAATAAATAAACGTGAAACTTATGTCACATGTGTCACCGTGCCGGCGGATCTTTCTCACGATATATATCCGCTTCGAGAGTTCGATCGATGGACGGAACGGAAAATCGAACGTGGGATGACTCAATAAAGAACGATAGTCATCCTACGGATATCGGGCGCAATTTTATTTAAAGTCCGCGTTAGATATATACGTTTTCCCCGCTTATATACACCGGAGGATTTCTGAAAATTCGGGGCCTTGGCACTGATTCAACGACCGAGTTTACTAGCGTCTGGCTCCTCATCTCGCGGGACCCGCAATGTATGAGAAGATACGAGTCGGTCGAGACGTTGGTAACGCCAACTGTATAAATTTCTTAACTTATTCCAACCGTTTCTGCGTCTGTGAAATCTTGCCCGCCACTTGCAGGTACGTATATATACGTATACAATTTTGTATATTACTTCTCGAAGGGGTGAGTATTGTACGAGTGTCAACGCATGCTCCCAAGATAATGATCTAGTCTAGGAGATGTCTTTACGATATCTGTTAGATTTTCTACAATAAGCCACTATACCTTATTAAGTCTTAAGCCGTAAGAAATTGACCAGTCACAGTCGAATGCGAAAAGAATAATCGACTATGATTGATTTCTTACGACTTAAAACTTAGGTAATGACTTATTATAGCGATGACTAACTATGGGATATTGTAGAAAGCACATATGTCTCAAATGATGTCTTTTAGATGTACATGTTGCCTGGACCGTCGCGATAATTAGAGATCTGTTTTATTTTTTTCTACACTAGACTGCACCGGAACTTTCTTTCTCGCTTTCGCCATATATCAAACGTATATCCATTTCATTTTAAGTTTCAAAAGCACACTAGTTTAGTTATAAAAAAAAATAGACCTCACACAGCGTTGGAATTTATGGAACGACACAGATATACATATATTAAAAGCATTGCCTCAGTCCATTCATTCCATCGTTTTTAATTTATCAAGCCTTATATCTTGCAATTACTCCTCAACATATACGCATTGAGATTGCGTGACAGTTAATAACTGTCGCGTGTATGCCGCCGAAGTGGATCTTTAGGTGTGCACAGTACCGACGATCGAGCTTCGCTCGATGTCAGTTTTTTCTGTCTTCGAAAGGAAGGTTTCGCGACCGCGAGAATCATCGCTCGCGACTAAGAACCCGCGTTTCGTGAATGTCGGTGTTGTGTCTCCGTCGCGGTACGTTAGCATAGGCAT
>NW_017306091.1:2425136-2440616 GCF_001594115.1 Trachymyrmex septentrionalis | reverse complement strand
GTCAGTTGCGTGTCGGCGCGGCGGATCTGCAATGCGGCGTTGCCGTTGAGACCGTTGATTCACAAAACCCTTCTTCCTACGCCGATTATACCTCCGTTTGTGTGCGTGCTTGTGTATGCGCGATTGTGTCGGACTTGTCCGCGCGGGGAGGGATAGCGCTGAACGTTATACACACACACACGCGCGCGCGCGCGCGCGCCACACACATACACTCACACGTTTTCCCGTCTCTTCAAATATGCTTCTTTTAGAGATACTTTTTGTCAATAAGCTTATAAGCATAAGTATCTAAAGCATCCAAAAAGATGCTCTTACCCGAGGAACACGCAAGAGCCAATATAAAAATCAGTATGACTTTATTTTGACGTTTAAATAGTCAATTTTTGTTACGAAAAAATCATTATTTTTTTTACTCTTATGACGTTAAAATAAAATCATTTCTCTTGATTCGATGTGTTCCTTGATTACTTATATTAGATTGTTTAATCTACTTTTTGATTGAAGAAGAGAGGGTAATTTTGACAAAAGTGAAATTATATTAGAATCATTTTACTATGACTTTTAACTCCTTTTGCTTGTACTATACAGTGATGTATAGTATACCTTAGCCAGTACGAAGCACCCTCAATTTATTACATAAGGAAAAATTGACTGCCTTCGGCCATTATTGGCCTTTTTCTTGGAAAAGGGGATAATAAAAGCCAAAGGCGGACTAACAAAATATTAAAATCTCGATATGAAAATAAATATTACTTTCCGATAAAATCAATTTTCAGTTTATGTTTCGTCAGATTATAGAACGTTTGTGTGGAAGTACTTTATGGCCAAGGCTGTACTACTCTCGTGTGCAGGAAAAAAAAAAATTTTTTTTAGAACATCTCTTTTTTCACTTATAATTGCCGGTAATATCCTAGACTCATTCGTGAGAAAGGAAAGGAAAGATAAATTTCTAAAAGTTCTCAATCGTGATTGCGTTCAATGGCATCAAAACGCGCTTTTGTTTGCTTAATTTATACAAGAGAAGGTGTGCAATCATAGAAAAACGAGCACCGCGGTCGTCGTTCCAGTAATTCCTCCAAAAGGAAATTTAACGCGCGCATGCGTCGTTGGCGATGCGGAAGATAGAATCTAGAATAATGCTCGATAGAATAATGCTGAGTCGTGCGTTAGCACGACGACGACGAACGTCGCGTTTTCGAAATCATCGAATCGGCAACTTCTTGCCAGTTTCGTAAAACGATATACGAAGAATAAAAAGAAGTGTCTCTCTCTTTCTCCCTTTTCTCATGTTAGACCGAATTCTTATTGAAGGTCCCTCGAAAATCCCTCGATTTGTTCAGAATTCAGACTGTTCGATTCGTCCCGCGCGATGTGCTACGGCCTACTCGTATATTCTTGAATCTATACCGCGTATGAAAATCTATAATATACGTAAGATATACTATAGTATTTTTCGTGTTCATTTTTATGAGAATAATATAATAAGAGAGAAAAACACGAGTCATCGTGACATCAAAATGGCGCGAAAGTTAATCCGATTAATACCAACCAGACATTTTTCTTAGTGCAGGATGGTTCCTTGGATAAAATGTACAAACAACAAAAAATCCAAAATTAAGATATTACGGAAGTTCCAAAGATGTCTTTTAGATGTCTAAAGCGTCTTTAAAAAAAATAACTTTCAAACGTTTTTTAAGGATTTTTTAAAACATTCTTATGTTTTCACATCTTATGTTTCGGACATGTGTCTTGGGGTTGCTGCGTGGGAGTCGATTTGCGACGGTGTCGTAAGTCGAGGATTCGAGGTCAGACACGGTCAGACGTCACCGGAGCTAACGTTGAATTCGCACGGTTGTTATTAAAGTTTGTCTCTACGTAACTTCGCAAGACGCATACGTAGAATGACGGTGAATCGCCGCATCTCAAGACAAACGCAAATGCGAACTAACCGTACGCAGTGAATTGAATGCTGCAACAGCATTGACATTGGAAGCGTTGACATTTAAATTTAAATCAGATTGCGAATTACGGACGCTTTCCGTAATACAAGTCGACCCACAACTGATCCTTTCTATCTTTACTACTCGTAGGAAAAGGCGAAGAGAGATAGAACGACGATTTGTGTTGATTTGTGTCACAAATAACTAAATGGGAAAGCAAACCTATATGTAGAGATAGCTTAACTCGTGTCACCTCTCGTGCGCCTTCCGCGACAAATTTCACGTTTTTAGCGCGGGAGTTGGAGAGACACGCGCGCGCGCATACAGTGAGAAGGTAAAGGGGCGCGCGCAGCAGCCCACCATCATGACGGAGGATAGTGGGGAGGTTAGAGGGTTGCACGGGGGTTGCGTCGCGCTCCTCCGCTACCAAAGAGGAGAAAGGTGGGAATCGGCAGCGGGTGTCGAGCGGTGTGCGCGCAGTGTTACCTACGTGCGGGGAGCACGACACTCGCCGTCTCTTTCTCTCTCTCTCTCTCTCTCACTCATTCTCTCTCTCTCTCTCTCTCTCTCTCTCTTTCTCACCAGACTTTCTTTCTCCCATCCTCACACTCACTTTCCCCCATTTTTACCGATGTTCCGTTCGAGATTTGTGTGTGTTCCTTTATGAAAGCTCGTTATTGCCGCGCCGCGCCGCGCCGCTTGATCGGCCCGCAAGCGCGAACTCCTTAATGCTCGCGTCCGATCCGCGGCCGTCCGATAATGCCCGTTATCGTCGCCGCGCGCGTTACGTGACCCGCGACACGCGCGTTACGGGAATCGACGTCCGCGGGTTGCACGGCGACGGGCACCGGCGGCGACCGAGTAGCACCGGTCCTCGTGACGTAGCGCCAACGCGATCGTGGGGTGACTACCGATGATGACGGATCGTAACGCGAAACTGTAACAACCCCTCCTCCCTCCTTTTTTTTGACAACTGCAGTTCGCGATCGTCGCCGTCGCACCCGACGGCATCCTCGATGCACCCTGCCTTTCGTTGCACATCGACGGCCGACGGTTAGGGGTAGACCGAATCTCCCTGTAGTTTCATATCGACCATACACGTGAACCCGTGTCTCTCGCGAGCGTCTCGATCCGGTCTGCGGAGATCCGCGGAGGTCGGACGATGTTATCGAGGAAACCGCGAAGGAGGAACCACCGATGACACCCCACCTCCTCCCTCTCCCGAGCGCGGACTGTGCTGACTGCTAGCGCGAGAGAAAAACTCTGTGCAAGTTGTACATGCTCTTGAAAGAAAGTGGTGCCTAAGCGTGTGATTTCTTAACTGTGTGTGCATATGTGAGGGAAGGGAAAATTTAATTAGTGCCTATACGCGTCGCACGTGCAATAATCACGAGATTGATTCGTATCAATTCGATCGATCCACCCATAGTCTGTACATACACGTATATATCTCGGGGATTAGTTTCGGATTACAATATTGCGATGCCCATTCGCCACGCGCCAAAGATCGCGCCCAAGTGTCGAGGCGAAGGCAGAGAGCGCGGTACGAGCAGCGAGACGGAGAGGAGAGCGTTTCGTTAAAATAAAATACGCGGCCGGGGAGCCTTCGAGATTTCATAAAGCGCGTTCCAACGGGCATGATTGCCGCATTAGGAGTCAGGTACGTGTGTACCCTGTCCACACCGTGATATCGGCCTGCTCTGTACGTCCTCCCTCCCTCCGAAAGTGTTTCCAAATTTAGACTGAAACATTCCACAACGGCATCAGCGATGTCACGATTAATGCTGTGTAATCTTGGCAATACCTCGACAGCGGGAAATGACACGAACAACAACGCGAACACGAACAGCAGTATGGAGGACGACGATTCTTATCCACTGCCTACTATTTATCGGTACGTAAATAAAATATACTCCGTGAATATAGGAGTTATCGTATTTGGATCATGAAAAAAGAATGGGAATGTACACCCTTAAAAAAAAAAAAAAAAAAAAAAACGATAGTTCGGGGATGGAAGGAGTATATAATTTTTTATGCGTTAAATGCACATATTTAAATACAATAACATTTCTAGAACGTCATTTTTTTTTTGACAATTCTTACTAATGTAATTTTTAGAAATGTAAAATTTTAATCGATGAGACCAGAAAAGTTTTACGATCTCGAAAAGAATACATGTACGGCTGGTAACTCTATCCGCGAATGAGTCAAAGGATTTCGCTCATTGTCGCGAGTTCGTGACAAAAGAGAAAAAAAAAACAAATGTCACGGCGATGTGGGATATCTGTGAAATATCGTGCGCGTTTCAATTAAAGTTGTCCTGCCCAAAGATCCCTCCCATTAATTTCGCGATAGACGCGAGAAACGAACGACTTTAATTTCAACCCTTTCGAATCTGATAGTTTTTTTTTTCGAAAGGGCTTCTATTTCTAACGAAATAGAATTTTGACGTGAAATTTTAGGAAAGAACACGGAAAAAAAACAGGTTTTGCTGAAATATCAAAAAATTTTAATTAGTTATAAATCTGGCAATAATTATGTTAGACCGTCGAAATAATTATGTAGAACGCCCAAGTTGGTTGACAGAATGTCAAAATTTTTTGCACCGTTATGTAATGCCGCAAATTTAGTGCATTGATATAAAAATTAGAACAGATCTGAAAATAATTATATTGGACCATCGAAATAATTATGTAAGATGCTTAAATAATAATAATTTAGGAATTCGCGAATTTAGGGTATTATTATTCTATTCTTGTCCATTCTCACCAAATAAACGAGGATAAAATTATATTTGTATGCACTTGGATGAAGTTTCTCATAGTTCATTATCACTACGCTTGAGCGTCCTACATAATTATTATGACGGTACAACATAGTAATTTTCAAATCTCTCCGTTTATGTCCTAATTTTTATATACTTCGGCGCGCGCAAATAAAACCATTCTTTCCATGCACAACCAGTAAAATAAACCAGAAAAAATTTTCCTGAAGACTCATAAAACGCACGCTTTATTTTCATTTCTAATTAACACACGTTTATTTTCATTTCTGTTATTCTGTTGTTTCCCACAAACACGCAAAAGTCAATCTGGCTTCTGTATCGTCTGGATACTCTCGGTTCTTTTTTTTCCTATACATTCCGTTCCGCTAAACGCTATTATATCGATCGAACGTCGTTCCGCGACTCGCTCCACAACAAGCGGATTATCGAGAATATTTCGGCAAGACTTTAATTGTTAAACGTGGGTAATTCACAAAGTAATCGCGTCTAGGCTAATGTCGGAACAAAGTGATTGGTATACACGATACACCGGGCACTCGAGCGAAAGACGATATTCCCCGACCCGAGACGAGACCTATCGTCTCTTTTCCTCCCTCCGCCGCTCCTTCGTCGGCTTCGTCCCTTGCGCACCGGTGACCCACATCGCGGTGGTGGCGGGTGGCGGACTCACAGTGGTAGTTTTAGCTTTTAAAGGGGCACAGACGTAACGCGTGTCTCGAACGCTCCCAGATGTTCTTGCAAGGCCTGCGCCTTTCTAAGGCTGGCGCTCGCGAACGATCGACCGAGCTCACTCGAGCTGAGCGAAATTCAAACACGAGTAACTCGACGAGGATGTGCCGCCGACGACGATCGTCGGCATCCAATGACGCTTGGCTGCCATCGACGACCTGCGAGAGCATTCGGGTGTATTAGCTTACTTAGACTCGGTTGCACCAACGTCACTTGTAGCTAACTTTGGCCGCAATAAGTTTTTCTCCTTTGGGTTTATGTCATGTATTATATAAAACTATAATCCGAGAAGGGAGAGAGAGAGAGAGAGAGAGAGAGAGAGAGAGAGAGAGAGAGAGAGAGAGAGAGAGCAAATTGCTGAACTAAACTCACTACCTATTTTTATCAATATATGGATTAACTTTTATCTCGGGTTAATTTACTCTTTATCTTTTTTTAATTTTTAGAACTGGAAGAAGATAAAAAGTAAATTAAATCGAAAAAGTTAATTTATCCTTACAAGAAATCTAATATTAAATAATAAAAGTCCGATACTGAAAGATAATAATTAATTATCTTATTTTAAATATTAAAAACACTGTTCAGTTTTTCTAGTACTCTATAAATATTAAAATTATTTATTATTTCTTTTGTTAAATTGACCAGTATTAAATTTCTGTAAAGGTACGTTGGTAGAGCTTTATACGATAGACGGGGCATAAACGACGTTGATATACGGAAACATTTGAGATCAAAACAAAATTACACGCCTCAAAATATTTGAATTACACGGACGAGTAATGTTTCAACATCTGCCACGCTCACGACTAATGTCTACATATTCCTCGAATTATTCATGTTTGAATTTTGGCCAAGTCGGTGTATATATTACTAGAAGTCAAACGATTCGTGTCTGCGTAATATTAAGCTGGCAATTAGTCGGTGTTTATAATCATTATGTATTTAATATTTCTATACTAGGTTTACAACGTGTTAACTTGCGTTTTTGAATTTAATAAGAAAGCGACAGTTGTTATGACAGTGATTTTTAATATAAAAGACAACGTGGACACACACACACACACACACACACACACACACACACACTACTTGAAAAGATTATTGATGAATTTTATATTCCCTCTTACACTAGGAAAATGAATTTAGCGCCTTGAACAAACTGTTTGATTGAGATATTTTTTAACAGGAACCAAATATTTTTTATACAACAAAAAATTTTTTTTTGCTTTTGCAAAAGTTGCTTTTGCAAAACACATTTCTCTATTCTATAACAGAAATATTTGTTTATACTAACTGAACAGTTTAGTTTAGTATATTTTAACTGAATATTTTATCAGTAAAATTTCGATTCATAGAATAAAACATTTTTTTCTAGTGCGATTTAAAAAAATCATTGGATTTACGATACAAATGATTTCTGCTGATATTCAGATACATTTAAGTTTGAGATTTAAATAAAGTTTGAGATAAAAATAAAAAATCTTTCCAAGCTTGACTTAACGTTAATCAGAATTATTGATGTAATTGAAAACTTTGGAGAAACCGAAGTTATAATGAACTCGTGTAGTAAGACAAAGTATTACTTTATATTGAAGATGAGTTGAACGTCTAAATATTATATACATCTACGTCTTTATAATTATAATAAACACAATACATAAGTTCGCACTGTTAACTGCACTAACTGCCACAGCAGTGGCTCTTCTTTCACATTTTTTTATTACAAAGTACTGAGATAATGCGAGAGCAACTAAATATTTAATCGCTGATTGTGAACTAAAGCATAAATTAAAAGATATGACAACTATCTTAACAATATTAACAATAATACAATTATTTAATAAATAGAATTATTAAACAAACATTTTTATCCTGGAACTTGTATTTGCTCGAATTCCACTTGTACGAAAATTTTGAAATAGTTATTACCTACAATCTTATTTAATTCTGGAATTAAATGAAAATGTAATTAATTATAATTTCATTAAAAAAATTCTAAAGTTTCAATGAGATAAGTCTTAACGATATATCGAAACTTTGCTATTCAATCAGTTTCCCATTTCGAGTTTCCTTTCAGCGAATATTTAACTCGATAACAAATTATCGAGACATTTAAAATTACACTTCGAAATTAGAAAGTCGAAAGGCTTTGAAAAGGGTTGAAGAAAGATTTTCAAAAGAAGGGAAGAACTTGCGCACGGTAATTGCAACTTCCCTGGACATTGGAAAGTGTCTAAGGAAGAATTTCTGGATCGTACCATCCAGTGCTCCTAGGACGTCCCGATCGACCGATAGTCACACGGGACGTACAATACAGCAACGTATATCGACATCGATACGCGATAACTCTTGCACGTTGTATGCGCAGCTGCCGTGCACCCATAGCAAGTTTGGATTGCATGGAAGAGTTCAACGGCGGCGGCGGCGGCGGCGGTGGCGGCGGCGTAGACTCGGGCGTGCACTGCAGCAACACGACCGGAACGAAAGAACAGCTACTAACTAGCTGCATTGCCGCACAAGCGCAACGTTTGCAGCACCCCTCGCCAGGTATTCGCTACCGCAACTTGGGCAAAAGCGGTCTACGTGTTTCCAATGTTGGATTAGGTACGCTGAATGTATATTTCGCCTCTAATCACGTAGAGAGTCATCTTCTCTGAGATCTCTGAACGCGTGAATGCTATCTCTCTTCGAAGGGAGATATATATTGTTCCTAGACCCTCCCTCTCATTTCTCATAGGGCGATAGATATATCTGCGGCCGAATCGATCCCGGAAAGTGCATCCGCTACCGGCTATCTCGGACTTTTATCGTGGTCCATCCAATACCACCCGCTTGTTGGATTCCAAGTTTTCATTATTTATTTTTACAACGCGCCCACCCGCCACGGTTTCGTTGCGGACGCGGATATATAACATGCACTAAGGCTGGTGCTCATAGTCCGTTCTTACTTTAAGATTGTCTTAAGTAATGTCTTTGATTAGCTTATGATATTTTTAATTTGTTTAAAATTACTTAAATGTGTTTAAGACGGTTTTAAATATACAAACGGACTATATTGTAAAATTTGTGTTAAATTTAATACATTTCACGTGCCCAAAACGGTTCATTCCAACTTTTTAATTGTATTAATTTAACGCAAGATGAATATGCTAGAAAATATCATAAATATTATGTAAAAAATTATCACAAAAAAACACACAATTTATAAGCAAACTGTGGAAACATATTTTTTTCAGTATAATTAATATTTATCATATGTTAAACAAATACATATTTCATTCATTTATCTTAGAATTTACGTTTTAAAAATACTATTATTTTTATACTTGTTTATTTACATATTTATTTTATAAATATCGAATATCAATTTAACACGGAATCTTTAAATAACATAGTCACATTATATTAAATTAACATTTAAATATGTTAAAAATTCAACACAAATATAAAATATTTTTTTACTATATATGTGTGTGTGTGTGTGAATATCGGTCTATGATTTATAGCCAATTTGCGTTCGGTGGTTCAAATACACGCAATTCAAATAACAAGTCCGTTCTATAATATAATTGCGTGAACGTAGTAATTGTGAGTGACCGTAGTTGTAAGAAATGACTAACAGTCGAATATTTTTCTCATGTTCAACTATGAAAATGATTAATTTTTATAACTACAGTTATTTGCAAGTACGTAATTGTAGAATGGATTGTACTTGTTTATGCAAACACGTTTCGCTACGTATATCTAGTTCAAGAATAAACGCTTAATTACAAATTTTTCTTCCGTACCGAATTCTAATTTCTTACACAAACATTTTCTTTAAAATGAAAAGAAAATAGTACCGTATATTTACTTTTTTACATTAAAAATCGTAACAGTAGCGTCCATTTCTACCAATGTAGCTTAACTTTAATTTTGGTTTAATTTACTCTTTATCCTTTTCTAATTCTTAGAACTAGGAAAAGATAAAAAGCAAGTTAAACCGAGATTAAAGTTAATCTGCGGTGGTAGAAACGAGCATGAGAAAATTAAGCTTAATAAACGCAAAAGCAAATAAGGGTAGAATGTGGTCAAGATAGAGTTGAAAAAAGATTGAAAAAGTAGCAAACATATTTATTAAAAAAAAAATGACTAAAAAGGAAAGGACAAAGAATAATAAAATATTATAATAAAAAATTATGTGATTTAGCAATAACTATCTTCTTTCTTTGCAAAAAAAAAAAACAAATTTTTATAAAAAGCATGTTTAAACCTCTAATATGCATCTACTATTTAAAGTACAAATTAAGGAGCATACTCTCACGATGTTACTTTGTGATGTTAATTTATTCTGATTCCACAATTATCTCACTTATAATTTCTTAAAAGCTTCATATCTTTCTTTGCAGTAATTTTACGCCAGCAAAACCGGCTGGATATGTTTGAAACGTGAATTTAAAACAATTTACTAATAGGTGCTGTAGAATTAGGCTTAATAGACTTTAAAGACTCAAGAAACGAATTAGACAAATCGCATGGCAGAGCTAGCAACACGAAACTCCGTACTTTAAGCTTAATTTATAATTGACAACGGCAATTTGGTGGGTCGTCTCTGGTCGTGTTCCTCTATATACACTGCCGATACTGAAAATCTATAATACACGTAACCGTAAACTATAGATTTCCAGTATTGGCAGTGTATATTGGAACATGGTCGTTATCGGTATTACGCTGTTAAATATCAAATAAGCAATGGTAACCCAATTACTTGAGTTGAAAAATAACATTTTATTATTTTTAACAATTTTTTTCCACGTGCGTCAAAATCAATTAATTTCTGGTTAGTTTCGAAGTAAACAGCATTCATATTAATGTGTGCATATAATAAATAATAAATCAAATTCAAATTTAATACATTTTTTTTAATTAAATGACTCAATTCTCTTATTTCAGTTAAATTAACGACACATCGTGTAGGAGGCAGGTGCAATAGTGTCCTATAGAAATAATGAAAAATAACTGAAATTAGATACAATTTGACATTATGACATTTAACAGTGTATCATTATTGTTTTATTTTTTTATATATATAATAAAAAAAAAGCACAATAATAAGCACTCCTATTATTTCTTGGAAACCCTCAAAAATAGCTAAAAACCAACCGAGTCTATTTCCGTGCCGATCTTGCATGCCAGTATCTTATTTTCCGATGGAATAAGGCTCCGTTTAGAGATAGATGTAATTGGTTGCGCGATCCTGGAAGAACGAGGCGCAAAATGCAGGTCGCCGATGTCGCTTGATTTGGTTTTATGGGTATACAGGAACGTGGACCACATTCGGCGTGGGCGGCTGCAGCAACGAGGAGACCGCGGAGGCCGTCGTGGCTCTCGCCTATGATAGCGGAATTAATGTATTTGACCTGAGCGAGGCGCACAGCGGCCACCGCGCCGAAATCCAGTTCGGCCGTATCCTGCTGAGACGCGCCTGGAACCGTTCCAGTTACGTCGTCACGACGAAAATTTACTGGAATACCAAGTGAGTAGAGCGCCGTCCAGTGTCTTCGCGCGTGTCTCGGTGTCATTGGTGGCGTCGTTATTCGTCAACGTCGTCGTCGTCGTCATTGATGGTGGTGTTTTAGCGAGCATTGATGATAGTGGAGCTGGGTAGTGGCTCTCGACGTGCTCTCGGTGGCTCTCGATGTTGTAACGCTACTGCACGCGAAAGCGCGGTCTTTTCCTTTCTTTTTCTTTTTTACTTTCTTCTCCTTCCTTTCTTTCTTTTCTTTCTTTTTTTCTTTTTTTTTTCTTCTTTCTTTCTTCATACGTGAATGCTTTTCGATCGATGGCTTCAGTGTAATCGAACTTATACTCGTCCGTCGGCCTGCGTACTTTATCCTTCGCGTATCCTTGCCAGCTAGAAATGATTAATCGAATCGACGTTAGTTGAATTGCCGATGTCGAATGCTAGTTGATATTTTTGTCACCTTCGACCTCGTCACAATTGTTCTTACGTTAATTCAGTATAAAATGCGAAAATATTTCTAGAAGATTTTTGTTCACTTTCGACCAATTTGTCATCGAATATACAGTATTCCGCAGAACAGTACAACTAATATAGGTATTGTATGTAGTAACTACATCAATTATATTTTCATATGTATATGTATTATATTATTTTATATTGTTACCATATTGGTAAGTGGGAAATTATATGAAATAAGTATATATATTGTACATAGCATTGTTGAGTAGAAACTCATAGTATTGATGTAATGTTCGTATTCTGTGGATATACACGTACTATACTTTCCAACTTTGCGTCAATTCGATGTAGAATTGACCGAAGGAAAATAGAACATTTATAGCAATACTGCTCAATTAATGTACCAACAATTATGAAGCCGATAATAATAAAAATGTCAACCAATATTTGCGACATTGACTATTTATTGACGCATCGACATCCAGTCAACGTCGACTCGATCGTTTTTAATCATTTCTAGCTGGGCTTATAATAATAGCGTATTCTGTGTACACTAAGCATGAGATGCTTAGACACTGTGCGTAATGCTTGTATACCAAATCGTAAAAGTAGATAAATGGAGGAAAATCGACAAGGTTTTCTTTAAAAAAGAAATCTCCGAAATTCTTTTTTATGATTTTATACAGTCATTAAAGAAATATTATAAGGGAAACTATATCTTAAAACTAATCTCCGATTTCACGAAATAACAGAGTTTAATTCTTTTCTTGTCGATAAAAAAAAAAACTCTTGCCAGTCATTAGTAACTTGAAGGCTATTTTGATACCTTATCACGTATCGTATTTACTGATCATGTTATACCTCTTATATATCGATACACAGAAAAAGACAGAACCTTTCCTCAAGACACTTTTTTACGCGTGGATTACAAACGGCGTGTCATCGATAATTAGTCGGCGACGGTTTTATTCCAGGCATCCGTAAGTTGCATCGTTTTTATTTTTAGGATTGTAGAACTCGATAGGGAGACACATCGTGCAGAAGTGAATCTCGGTACGAGACGGCCTCGTTTAATATCAAGTGGATGGCGCGAATATGAGGCTTCGCCTTGACACGTGGATCGATAACTAGGTTCTCATGCATCGAGCCATCGTTATTTTGCCGTTGTTGTTTCGGTTCGTGTTCGATAACGTGCATCGTGTAACGGTGAAGGAAGCAAGGAAACGTGCCATAACGTGTCGCCCCGCACACGTCTCATCTGTCTCTTATGATCCCTCTACTACTATTTAATTCCGTTTGCAGCGTCTAATAAGATTGATAATATCTGCCTATTCTTGAATAGGACCGAGGGTCGCGGGCTATCGCGGAAACACATTATCGAGTCCGTGCAAGCTTCGCTCGTCAGGCTGCAACTGTCGTACATCGATATTGTCATGATCCACAAAGTCGATCCAATGTGTCCGATGGAAGGTAACTTTCCAATTCCTCTTTCTCTTGCGAGTAATATTCAAAAATTCGAATCCTCTCTCTCTTTCTTTCTCTCTCTCTCTCTCTCTCTCTCTCTCTCTCTCTCTCTCTCTCTCTCTTTCTCTCTCTTCCTCGTCTCCATTCCATCGTTCAAACACTTACGGCACTTCACTGCACAAAGCGTGCTACGATACTGTGATATATACTGTAATTCCGACAATAACTTTACATGAAGATGCCCGTCACGATAACGCACAATTTAGCATGAGTAGAGAAGAGAAACACATTTTTATTGTTTCTGCTGTAAGAAGGCGAAGAGAGATGATTATTTAATATTGAAAAGTTAATATTGAAATTAGATTTAAGAAAACATTATCGTGTTATCAGAATGTTGTGCTTTTTTATCTTGTCTATCTTAAATTTTATTAGATTTGTTACGCGTGCTTTTAATTTATTTCAATTTCTCCTAGGAAAATAATCTTCAATAATCTTTATTTAATTTCAGTTTAAAAAGTTTATAATCGATTATTATAAATAGTTTATGATTTTTATTAGACTTTTTCATTAATTTAAATATTAAGAGCTTAAAACATCTCATTTTTCATCAATAATAGATTTAAAAGTAGTTTCCCATAAGAATGTCCTATAATAATTTTGCTTTTTTTGGATAAAGGTAAAATTACTTATCAAGGTCGTCTACAAGTCGAATATAAACTCTTCAAATTATAAAAAGGAATCATTAGTCTGATAGCATGCATGTACAAGATCGAAATATAAACCGTTTTGAATATGCATATTATATGTACAATTGGCATTTTAAGATTGGATTTTGGATTGATATTGAATCCATAGTATTATATAATGCATTCATCGTAGAACGAGAGAAAAGTTATTTAATAATTAATAAAAATAAGAATTTTTTTTTTTCAGTTCAAAATTTGACACGTTATTCTATATTATAGTTTTAAATTGTATAATGTAATTCAATTCCACAAAAAATCTTAGTCCATACATAACTTGAAGAACTAACTAAAAACTAGTAAATAAAGTCACAAAGAATCTGTACTGTGATGATGATTTGATGTTTGGCAGTTGCATTGTGCCGTACTAGTTATCGTGTGCTTCTTTCTGTACTCGGTATTTTTATGTGAAAATGGAAAGTCATTGTTGTAAAAATATATGTATTCTACATGGTTGTATATGTACACAATATTTATATGTATAAATATAAATATTTATGTATACTTTTTATATTTATTTTCTTGTTGTAAATATGTATAAACTTCTTATGTTTACGTATCGCGTTAATGTATGCTTTATATTATGCGAGAAATGTGTGCAAGAGAACTATCTAGCTATTTTACCTTTATCCTCACACGCTTTGAAACACACTTTCGCTCTCTTTTTTTTTTTTCTTTATAGATGTTATTTCATCGTAAAAGTAGAGATTCACGCATCGACTTTGCATCATTTATCGTGTATCTGACAATAATTTCTCGCGATAAAAAAAATCTTGTTTGTGTTCCCTGTATCTCACGTATTCGTGTGATCTTACATTCCAGAAATCGTTCGCGCGATGAATTATGTTATAAGCAAAGGCTGGGTGATGTATTGGGGTACATCGCGATGGACACCCGTGGAAATTATGGAAGCCTATACGAACTGTCGGCAATTTAATTGCGTGACGCCTATCGTCGAACAAGCGGAATATCATCTGTTTTACAGAGAGAAACCTGAACTCTATATGCCAGAATTATATAACAAAATTGGTAATCAATCCACCTTCTTGTTTGTCTTTAATACATTGACTGCTAGATATGAGTTAATTCGTAGTTTCGTAATTGATGATTGATATTTATAGATAAACGTCAGCTATTTAATTCAATGTTTTGAAAAGAAATAAAAATTTTATTCTGAGTTTTGATAAAGAATAAATATAATTAAGTATATCAAAATACACGTTCCGTTTTTTGTATCTTTATTAAAGAATATTTTATATTTACGTCTCGAGCTTTTATTTATTTCTTAGTCTTATTATTCTTATATCGTTGTGTTAAGTACTAAAATGTTGATATATATAAAAATAGCGCGTCGCGGATAAAGTCTAATCATATAGTGGCAATTAACGTATTAATAAAACATAATATTATGAAATATCTATATCATAAAAAGAAATTTTTACAATGATATTTTCGAAATTCAATTGACAATTGTTTTAGGTGTTGGTTTAATGGCATGGTCTACAGTCACCATAGGGATGGTTTCTTCGAAGCCAGAAGATTGCGGAGTATCGTTCCTCTCGAGATCTTCTTATAAAGTAAGTGTCTAAAATAAATATCTATATTACATCTATATGTATATATGTATACATACAGTTACTTTACGAAGAAGTGTTTACACAAATCTATAAATATTATTATTTTATGTGTATTATGTTTTTGTATTAAATAAATTAAATAACGTCATTTTAATAAATTGAGGAAGTAAATGAGATAGTCACAAAAATATAAAGCAATTCAATTTTTTAATGTGATTAAAAAATAATACCAAAATAAAGAATAATTTTTTTGATTTCAGAACAAATATTCCTCGTTTAG
>NW_017306091.1:2415675-2425036 GCF_001594115.1 Trachymyrmex septentrionalis | reverse complement strand
TCATCTCTATTATTATTATACAAAAATTTTGATCCGCCGATTACAATATCATAAATTTATTATTATTTATAATAATTGATTAGAAATAATAATTTCTAAATAAAATGCAAGGTTTTTATTCTTATTTGTTTTTATATCAAATAATAATTTTATAAAAAGTATTATGATGATAAAATGCGAATTGTGCACTTGTTTCTGAACGTGTTAACGATAGCTTTTGCAATGCAGGAATACGCGTGGAAAGACAAATCCGCAGATGAGGAGACTCGGAAATATTCGGACAAATTACGGGACGTATGTGCTCTTGCCGAAAGACTGGGGTGTTCTTTCGGACAACTAGCCATCGCGTGGTCTTTAAAGAATGAAAGTGTTCAGTGCCTTCTGCTCGGTGCATCCAATATAGATCAATTGTATGAGAGTCTCCAAAGCTTACAGGTAAACAAGCTATTTGTCTGCTTTCGCGGAAGACTTCTATATATATTTTAGATAATATCGTCTAAGATCAACTGATGAATCGAAAGCAATTTTCTCACTAATGTTAGATATCGTAACATACATAAACCGTTTCGCTTATCGATTTACTGATCTGATTGTTCTGGTTTGTTTTTATAAATGATATAAATAAAAATGCAAATTTAATACTTGATTAATCGCGTTTTTGCCCGTTTTTTAATACATAATACATTATTATATATAACAATTTGATTTATTACATCTGAGAACATTTTATCGAACATGAACTTCTTTGATTTTTATTTATTATATAATAATTTTTAACATTTATTATATAATCTCTGATGGAAAAAATTCTCATATCTCAATATTCTTAAGAATTTTTCATATTTTTAATTTATAAAGATTTCTGAAAAATATTTTAAGCTTCTTCAAATTTTATTCGGAAATTATAGAACGAAAAATCTTAGAACATTTTAGAATTTATACATACATATACATAAAGAATTAAAAAAGACGCTGATTGTAGATTTTCTCAGCATTTTTAAAAAGTTACAAAATTATATCAGTTTCTAATCCGTGTAAAGTATGTGTGATTTAGCGCGGCTAATAAAGAATCGAACTCAATGACAAATAGTAAAAAGAATACGTAATTTTCAGCTTATCCCAAAATTAAACGCGAGCATAATGAGCGAGATCGAGAGGATTCTTGATAACAAACCGTCCCGACCGCCGATGATATCCACTCTGGCACTTAGATGACAATCGATGTGCCCCCACGGCAGCGGTGGGGGTTCTGTGGAAGAGGCGGGCAGTCCAAAGAGCGAGGGCGGCAACAGTCAGGATCAGGAGCAGACCAAGGAAGTAAACAACAAGTTGCCATTCTGTGAGATACAGTGAAGTCACACGCGGACGGTAAACCGTCTCGTTGCTCCACACGCTATTGATACCCAACATCGGGTGGCCAAGGACTGACACGGATGCGACTCGTTTTCGCGTTCTCCGCTTTACATTTGGTCGCGACCCGGTGCGGGTCGAGTGCACATATGACCACGAGTCGACACGACAATATTTACCAATTACGAAGGAACCCATCTCCGGAGACTCGTCGTCTCTCGACGGCAACGAGAACATTCATTCTCACGGGGGTATCCCGAACATCACGCACGATTTGTATCTCTCGTACGTCACACTCGTGGACACTCGTAGATATGTAGGTGATAAACGCGACGTGTATCATCGCGAGAGTCCATCTGTCTCCGTTGACAGAATCGCGTGTTTGCACGCTTTCAAAAGCAATCTCTGGGAACGGTTACATTTGTCCCATCCAGCCGCCGTAAATTTTTCTCTAATCTCCCTCTGTCAGGAGACTCTATCCCGTCGGAGAGATTTTTATTCGCGATTCCAAGTGTTCATTATTCTTAGCGTTAATAATCCCATTTGCTACACTCGTAGGGAGTAACCAGGAATTCAGCAGTGTCACGAGTGTCCACCAGATTACAACGTTCGTTCTGCCATTCATTGGTCGAGTAAAAGCGATTTGCGGACAATTAATTAATTCGGACGGTATAGGACACACACACACACACACACGTCGATTATCATCTAAAAAAAATTTCGTCGTAGGTCATAAGAACTTTATCAAGGATATTATCTAAAACGCGATGCACCTCATCCCATCAACTTCGACGTCCAATATACATATTTCTTTCTACCGATGTCGCGCTTGATTCTTCGAATTTTATCCACCAATTTATCTTCTCTTTCTCCGTTTCTCTTTCTCCATCCTCTCTTCTTTCTAGTTTGTTCAAGGATCGAGAGACGATTGCGTTGTATAAGAAACGCGTGATGCGCAATATGCGCTAATAAAATACATCGCCACGGATTTTTCGCTTTTACAAAGAATACGCGCCTGTTTTCAGAGTATAGGCATTGTACTAAGGGATGAATGCGATTGAAAAATAAATTACATAAAGAGTAATTGCGGAATAATTGAGCTGACGAGTCCAATAATCGAGTCCAGTCGGTAG
The DNA here is from genome assembly GCF_001594115.1 of Trachymyrmex septentrionalis. Classification (NCBI taxonomy): domain Eukaryota; kingdom Metazoa; phylum Arthropoda; class Insecta; order Hymenoptera; family Formicidae; genus Trachymyrmex; species Trachymyrmex septentrionalis. The sequence goes on along the minus strand of NW_017306091.1, from coordinate 2,422,553 downwards.
AACAAGTTGAGACGATTCGAAGAGCTGGAGCGACGCTTTAATTCAAAGTCTGATTCAGTCTCATTAACTCGCCGGACTGATTCTTTAGACGTAATCAATTTCTTAACGGCTACGTTCGAAATATTTTCACTAAATATTCGCATTAACTCGGTCAAACCGAATAAAAATGTAAATTCTATACTAATACACGATAGATTCACCGACGAATCTTTAAAGATCCGGACTGTGTACAAAAGATCTCTTTACTTGAATAGATGACCGTTTCTATCAAGAGAACGTCTGTTTGTTTACCGCACACGATAGCTTTTCGCTTCGCTTTGCCATAAAGTGAGATGCAGCACATTTCAGCAAGTGAAGAAGGTGATTTATCTTGAAAAGAAACGCAAGATTTGTAATATTCGACAATTATATCTTTGTGCGAAGTATCGTTGCCCCTGAGCAATATTCTTTCAATTTATCTTACCGTTCCCTCATGCCAAAGTGACAAAGTCATCAGCAGATGCGATTCGTGCCAATCAAGCATCGTTTCGCCGATCATTCGGAACATTGCTCAAGTGTACGATCGTGAGAAGATTTCTCGCTCCCGTAAAAATGATAATCTGTATATTGATATATGTATATATATATATATAAACATAAAAGAGTATTACACATTTTGGACATGTATATATACTGGAAAAAGTCTTGTACCAGTTGGAATTTGGGTAAATTCAATCAAAGAGGTGCAAATGAGACGCTTATAGTTAAATCCGTCAAACATTCTAGTTGAAATAGTTAAAAATTTAATTGCCATAATCAAAATTCTAATATATATAATCAAAATTTATTTTATTTGTACTTTTTGTTGCTAAAGCCAGAATATTCTTCTCAGAATTTGCGATGAACTTTTTCAATTAGTGCGAGAAAAAGCCTCGACAAAATCTTTTTGCGATATTACGCGTACTCCAACATCTAATTTCATTTGTATCAAAATATTGTCAATCGTGTATTTTTAATTGAGCTCTTTTAAATGAAGCATTCATTTTTACGCGTATGCGAGAATTTTCTTACACATACCGTATCGATGTTATTGACATTCCACTTAATCTTGTCACCTCACTGATAAACGCTAAGTCTCTTGGAAATGTACAATGTTGCATATGCTCACAGAAAAGGAAACAAAAAAAGAGGGATAATGGAAGCTGCCAGTACATACACTTTTATCGCGCCTGATGAAGTTTTTTCAAACCAGACTTTCGTCCGATGCGTGACATAGGTACAGCGAAGTAGGTTCCAGTGTAAATATTTGGGGATGATTAAAAGGAGAGCATGTCACGATATAAATCAAAAAAAATAAAAAAATATCGCGCACCAAGTATTGAACAAATTATAGTATTCGCGTAGTAATATATGCTTACAAACCGACACATTGCGATCTCATCGACAGGAAGGCATCGAACGTTAATTGTTATCGAGTCTCGGCAACATTCGTTGGTTTTTTACATTTCTGAATAGATAAAACTCTTGTTTAGAGGATCCATTTTCAATGATCGTGATATATATAGAGACCATCTTTCTGACCCTTACAAAAATTTAATACTGGCCAATTTAATATTGGCTAATTTAATATTGAAAGACAGTAATTAATTACTTATTATACATTTGTATGGAACGGTTTATTTTATTTGTCAATAATGAACAATGAGCGACTTAAACCTTTCGATTGTTACTGTCATAATCTTGACAATATATCGCGCATTTGCTACAACAACGACACAATTAAAAAAACAATGTTTTCCAGAAAGTGGATTTGAAAGTGGTTTTGAATCATTGAAACTTTGTAATATTAATTTTAAAATTCAATTTTGGTGCAATAACTGATTGTAAAAGATTAAAAATATGTCCTCTTAAAGTGTGTTCTTAAAATTCTTGGAGTCTCCTAAACAAAAGTTTTATATTTGAATTGTCAGTCGCAATGCAAATTACCTATGTACAATGCGTACAAGGATTGCTCGTGTTACCAATGATGAAACTATCGTTGTACGTAGCCTGCGATCGAGAGAAATATTGAGAGCTATCAGGGATAATGAAAACATGGCATTAGTACCTGAAGCGTGCCTGAAAAACGTGCAGAGAGAAAACAGCGAGAGATCGATGACTGCCTATCGGCATCACTATATAAAGTCTTATCTCCACGATGCTAGAAATTGATCCAAGATCTGGACGGAGTAAGATAATTGATCATGTATGCGAATTGTTCAGATGTAATTTATTAATTCTTTCTCAGAGATCTCGTATCGATTTCTATCATTGTGAATACAAAGGTTAAGAATAAAATAATGCGACGATAAGCAAATGAAATGCAATGTTTATCTAATCATAAAAATATGATTTTAATATGCCATCCGCTTTTATAAGGTAAACCTCCGTATTACACTTTACAGCCGCTAAAATCCGTCCTAATATTGCTGATCGGGAAGGATGCATCTACAAAATTATGTTTAATTTGCAATTATTGCTTTGTAATTGTTTCATTTCACTATTACAGTTATATCAGGTGGCTGATAATATTATGATATTGTACTGCAGATCGAATGAATTCAAGTTAAAATCAAAAAATAGGCAGAACAATTTTTTTTTTCCTAACAATTACTTGATAGTTTTATGTACGTGCTCAATTACTTATGATTATTTTAATGCACATCCGTACTTTAACTTTTGCGTGCACTTTCTATATTTGTATTTTTATCGTCACTTTATGTTATATTTATTTCATGTGCATTTTTAATAAAGATTAACATTGCGACGAGATATGTTTGGATTAATGTCAAGATCTCTTGAATGGAAATAATCGCGATAAAAATAGACTTCATGATAATCCAGATAAGACAGAATTAAGATCGAGGCGATACTGCCAAAGACCAGTTTCAATTGTTCGCTTCCTAAGATAAACAAAACTTCTTTCTCATTATGCCTCTCAACAAGGATAATTCTTACCAATTAGATCGATATTTTATCGATTCAATTTTTACGATTTAAATTACTGATTTAATTAGTATTATCCATGTAAATGAAAGAGATGAGTGTGCTAACGGTCAATGTTAATTCGAAAGAACAAGAACGTGATATAAGCGGATCGTATTTCTTACGATTCTTTCGAGAATATCGATTTTTACACACTCTTAACTTTTAACCGTAATGCGAATTTATTCGATAATAGAAGAAACACGCGCAATGTCACCGCGGCCTATTGCGCTCTCTTCAACGCCTACTTTACTTACCGCCTATTTACATGTAAATAGGTACACGTAGATCTCGTTGACCGCCGCATAGGCAAGTCTGTCGTATCTTTATTATTACGATAAGAGAAAGGGAGAGTACAGCGATGCCATAGACAAGCAATATCCGAATCGGCAAAGTAAATAAATAAATAAATAAAATATTTCCGACGCGCAGAGTCCTTTCTAATATACCGAAATGAAATAAAGTCGTCATGATATTTTATCGTCCGACTATTTTCCACGTTTTAAGAGCATGAAGTGACCAGAATGCCTATCCAAGGAGTATCCTGCTGATGCCCATTGCTAAGAGGATATCCTAATGGTCATTGGGCATATCCATCACGGTCACTAGCGACATCCTGGATGACCAAGGGGACCAATGCTGCGATGGGCATCTCGCTATTATCGCTGAGCGCGTCTTCGGTGATCCTAGGGACCATTGTTGTGATAATTGGCGTTTATCCATTGTCACTGTGTGTGTGAGCATGTTACTATCGATGATTCGAAAGCGTTTTAATGAAAGAAGAGAAAGGAAGAAAGTGTGGGAGGGAAAAGAAGATGGTCCAAAATTGTATTTCGTGCTCATAAAATGCGGAAAAAAATTGACATCAAAGAGGAAATGTCATGCCATCCGCTTGTAAATATAAAACGGCTGATTCAGGTCGATTTATACTGTAGTAATATTAAGCTTGGAAATGGGTAATCTTTATATAATTCTCGAGATCTGCATCTCGTTTACAAATTTTTTCAAACGGCAATCCTCTTCAGAGTCATGTATTTTGGCGTGTGAGCATTGCATTTCTTTTTTTATAATAATATTACCGTACACACACACGCACACACACGCACACACACACACACACACACACATTAACAATTCACTTTTTAGCAATAATTGAGCAATATAAAAAAATACGGACTCTTGTTAGATTGCCATTGGTTGGCCCATCTCCAAAAATAGGCATTTTAAATACACTTTTGCGTCTTTTCATGATTTACAGTATTATATATAACATCTAGTGTATAAATTATATATACATATAATAATTTTTATAATAAAAGTTGTAAAAACTTCCTCTCTCAACCAGAATATCAGGACATTAAATTTTTCCTTGTTAGAAACTGACAAATATTGAGTATATGAAAATATTATAACATAACGGTAGCAAATTAATTTTCAAAGTTAAATGCAAAATTTAGTATATAGGGCAATTATTAAAAAATATAAAATAAAAAATGGAATATGAACTTCTTTTATTTTTTTCTTTTTTATCTTTAATAAACTGCTTTTATTATACAAACTGTATATTTACAAGTTATATTTATTTCAATACAAAAAACGATCTTAATCAATAGTTTTATATTGAAAGATTTTATTTTATTTCGTAGAAATAAGATATAAATAAAACGTAAAAATTAAAACAAAGAAAATACTTAAAAAGCAACTTTATAATTAAAAAATTACAAATAATAACCGTAGAAAAGAACGTACTTTCTTATGTTATTAAGAACTTTTGTCGTCCTATTACTTTGGTTTCCTGAACACATTTTAAAAGTTAATAAAAGCAATTTTCACTTAATCATGTCTTTCTCATGAACAGAAAAATATCATCTTATACTGTCACATAAAATGGCAGATTTAAGGAGGACACATAGGTAAGTTCACCGAATAGAAGACGTTTAGTTCGAACGATAATGCAAATACCAAGAATATCACATATAATATCAAGCAAATAATACCTACTTTCTTATTTAAGCGATATTTGCACAATGCGGTGACTAGATAAAAGGCGATTACACACGCAACGATTGAAAGCACACTAAAACGCAGGGCACCCGAAACAATGTCGATGTCTTTCTGGGACATAAGGATCTTGATCATCCACGGTAAACCAAGGCACAGCAGAATATCGAGCGTATTCGCGCCTAATGTATTGCTCATAGCCATGTCTCCGTTACCTGAGAAAAAATAGAAAATCGATCCGGATAATATCTTATCTTACAGATTAATTAAGTCCCCCTAAACACAAAGTAACAGTAACGTCACAATGTATAATAGGTTAGTTCCTACAGTAATGTGACTCAACTATTACGTAAATGCGTATCGTTAGATTACTGAGTTGTCCAGAAAATTCGTACAAATTTTCAAATAAAACATTTTTTTTAGTTAAAAATAATTTTAATCTAATAATATATGCGTTTTGTTCTACAATATTTTTCTATCTTTCAAATAATTTATTGTATAATAATTCCTCTCTCGTAGAAGTCCTGGATTTTTTCTTTATTTACTAGATCCATACAGACTTTCCGAACAAATCAATTTGTATCGTTGAGTGGAAAATTATATAATATTGCTATAATGTTACTGTTGTTTTATGTTTGTGGATACGTTCATTACTTTGACTCAAGCTCCTTCGCATAAAAAAGGAATTATTTGCTTGACACAAGTTTCCTTCAGTTGCATCACGTTAATTGTTGTCACCAGTACAAGTCATTTGGTTTAAGGCAACTTAAAGAAATTATGCGGACAACGATTGCCTGCGCAAATAATTAAAAAATATTGTAAAATATTGCCATAATCTACGTAGGTAGTTTCATAAATGACTTCTTTTTATTTCTTTTTAAATTAAAATTCGACTTATTTTTCAATATCTGTTTTTAAAGAATCACTGACTTATCAAACTACCTACGTATTTTTCAGAGGAAACTGTTGCCATCAACTTGTTCGTAACCGCTGGTGGTAATAAAAAATCCAGTAGGCAAAATCAGAATTGACACCTCAATAACTTGCTAGGGCGTTATACGAACAGCTTACCTTGTCTCGAAAGTATAATGATCGAGACGAGTTCTGGCATATTGCCACCGGCGGATTGGAACGTGATACCCATCACAGAATCCGGGATCCCGATAGTGTCACCGAGGACAGTCGTCATCCACGATGTCAGGTAGGAGGCCATCGCGATCCATATGACGCACATAATGAACGTTACCAAATACCATTTTTTCCATCGTTTATATCTGGTGTCCGGTATGGTAATGAACAATATAAATTTTAATGGCCAAACGAGGCAGAACCATATTTTGTTTAATTTACTGCCAGTAGGCCATACAAATGGGGTGTCTGAAAACGAGCATTCACAAGACATAGCGATTAATAATTTGCTTATCGTAATACATAATATATAATATCCGAATTAAGTCTAATCATTTGGGTTGCGTATAGCAAAAATTATACACGTATATTGTACCTGGTTCCACATACTCCTCTATATTTTCCACATGATTCTGTGCCTCTACGTTAGTAACAGAAGGCTTCCGACTCGCTACGCTTTTTCTGTACTCCACCACGAGTTCTCCGTGAAAATACGGTCTGTAGAGGCCATCAGGCATTGATTCTTCATTGCTTTTAGGCGCTGTCGGATAATAAAATGCAAAATTCCTTCATAAACGGCGTATCTCTCAGAGTCTTAAACAAACACACATGCAATTATACTGAATCACATGTCGATAAGTATCATAAGTATTAGGGTGAAGGATATTGCAGGAAAGTGCAAATTTATAGTTAAATCATTTCACTCAAGTAATCGATAATGGTTCTTTAAAATTACTGATCGTAAC
>NW_017306091.1:2414857-2415575 GCF_001594115.1 Trachymyrmex septentrionalis | reverse complement strand
TATATATATGGGTAATTGTTTTCAATAATTTATATATTATATAATAATATATATTCTATTAATAATATATAAATAATATGATTTGTTTATAACATAATATTATAAAATATCTCATATGTTGTTACGATTATCTTTCCTATACATACAATAGACATCCATACGTTATATAAATTAAATATATTATTCGACATAAAAAATCGACACAAAATTTCAACAAAGAGACTGTTATAATACATAGATAGATAATCTATACGAGGTTGCAATTTTTTTGTTTTTAGGAAATAGAGCAATATTATCAGAAAAGCTTACGTACATGAAAATTGTACAAGATAAGTAGTTTCAAGAATTTAGTAATGGCACTTACTTTCTTCATTGGTAAAATTGGTACTATGAGCTTTGTAGATGTACAGATGCACAATCTTATTATACCAGCGCGCAATAAGTTTGCTGCAAAATAATATAATCAAATAACTGATGAGCAGTACCATGAGGATGATTGCTTCGTACAATTGGATTATGCCATCCCACATTACGATCACCAAAACGATGACTGATATCACATAAATTACACAATCTCGAGTTAATATTCGCCATTCTAATGGTATTGCCTGTTAAAGAATATAAAAATCATTTTAATTAAACAAACCATTGTTTTGCGCATTGCATCATAAATATATATTTTGTACCACAAAACGAACAATAATACTTTAAGAGTTGG
>NW_017306091.1:2407366-2414757 GCF_001594115.1 Trachymyrmex septentrionalis | reverse complement strand
GAGAGAGAGAGAGAGAGAGAGAGAGAGAGAGAGAGAGAGAGTGACAGAGAGAGATGATTTATAGCATGATTTGTTTAGACATTTTTATTATTTTTATATCTTAAACAGTTCGAAATAAAAAAAACTTCATATTGCAATAACAAAATATTAGCTCAGTCTATCAAAATTATAGAAATTACACATAGGTATTGCATCTCTTGAAAACAATCATACATACTACTAATTGTAAAAGGATAAGTATATTTAGAAGAATATAAGCATACATAAATTCGACAAATGAAATTTAAATTTATTAAAAATTTTTATAAACATATTTTATGTTATATTCATTATTTGTATTGACAAGATATATGCAAAATAAAATGAAATTCAATAAAGAATTTTCGGTGATGCGTAGACCTTTAATTGAGGCGCGGCTTATAGTTCTAAAATCAACAGTCATAAAAGTAAAGTTTGTACTTCATATTCATGGATAAGAATTTCCTTGTCTTTGAGATATACACTTCTTACGAGATGTGAACGAGATTGTAAAAGTGATCTTAATGATACAATAAAAGGCATTGAATAGAATGATACATTATCATGCGTATTAGGTAAGAAGTAAAGTAAAACGGATGTAGATTATTACAGTATGTGAGAATTGTGTGATGTAACAATTTTATTTCTTAAAAAATTGTTATCTTATATGGCAACAAAATCGGTTAGATAAACAAAGTCAATTATCTAGGATTGGAGAGATAATTCCTGTACAATCCTCATGATTAAAAAAGGAGGATGTTTGATTGAAGTTAAATTGATATGGCCAATTTAATTTTTGTTATGTTTTATCGCATTCTTTTTTCTTAAAATAAAAACCCTTTGGATCTCCATCAGTAGATAAACAAGAATCTTTTATCTATTAATTAAAGTGACATTATATATCTGATGATATAATGGATCTTCTTTTGTGAATTATTTACTGTAAGCGATTTCTATGTCTAGATTCTCTAGATTAATGAAGTGAAGATTCTGAGAAATTCTGAGAAGTACTATTTAATAGAAGAAATGTGTAATCTTTTCGAGACGTGCAATCAGTCGACCTTTACTTCAATTAGTTTTACTTTCGAATTAAGTGTCGTAAACAATGAGTTGCAATTAAAGTAACCATGAGCGTTAAGAGATGATAATATTACGTGAAATGTTATTACGCAAGATGTTACTTAATATTGCATATATTTGTATCATTTTCTGAACTGTGTATATAATCTGTTTAATATCATCTCCTTTTTCTCTTTTGTATAATCAGTCGTATTTTAAAATTATCAAATTTCAATAGATAATCATAATTATATAATTATAATTATTATTAAAGAAAAAGCAAATTTAGTTTTTAATAATGCATTTTATAAGTCATTCTGTATTCACAGTTTGACTTTTAAAAGTTACATTCTTCTTAAGCGGTTTCTTTAAGAGCTAAGAATTTATAATATTCTTAATAAAAATGTTTTGATAAACTGATGGATAAGGTGTAATGTGATCTATGTTCTAGAATTTAGATGATAAATAAAAGACAATGACAAATAAAATTTCAAATCATAACATGTATCGACAGAGACACTAGCAGACATTCTGTTGAAAGGATAATAATCGTTAAATAATGTTACAGAGTAATATTAATTTCACAGACAACGTTTACACCAGAAATTAGTCTGTAAAAATATTTTTTTTAAATAGAAACCTTTTTCTAAATGCAATATTTTCATTTTAACAATTCAGTGTAGGTGTTTGATTTGAACTATATATCTTATATAAACTATCTTATGTATCTTATATAAAATATTTCTGTGTCATTGGCATTATTATCAGGAATTCTAATTTACTATAATAATTAGTATAGCTACACTTGTTGGGGGGGTTAAACTTGCCAACATCTGCGTTGCGACATCCGCGTTATGACTTGCCAACTTCTACATTCGATCAGTATTGTAACATATCTAGGTATAAGTACCTAGGTATGTTACAACGTTTAGTATGTATAGTACCTAGGTACTTTAGCAGTACCTATGCATTATCTAGGTGCTTAGGCAGAGATAAGACCGCAGCACAGATTTTTGCATAATGCATAACGCATAGTACATAAGGGAGCCAACCAATCAGAATTCTTCCTTTCTTTCCATTTCACGAAAAAGACGAACTTTGATTGATTGATTCTCTTACAAACTATGTATTATGAGTTATGCAAAAGTCTGTATTGCAGCATATTCCTGTACTTTACCTTACCTGTTTTTCGTAGAGTACCTTTTAAATTTAGATACATAAGTACAAGATAGTTATACCAACGACATATATACATAAACCAAATATATATTCTTATATTTTTCAGTGATGGAGGGATGAAGCCAGAAATTGACAGTTTAAGTGATCGTCAGTTACCGTTGAAGTGTTCCGTGTTCTCTACTTTCGTTGAAGATAGAAAAAGAGACTCAATGAAATATCACAGACCCTATTAAACTGTCATCTTTCGAGTTCAAGCTACAGAATGTTTGGGCTACGTATATGTCTTTGAGTTAAACATTATATTATTATTGTATATTACAAACTGAATTTTATTCCTCCGAAGAAATTGACTTTCCGATACATATAATGTTTAAAACACTATTGATTTGAAAAAAGCACGACAAATGACAATTATTCAAACATTTTATAAATATTATAACAGTGCTTTTAATATTCAAAGTAAAATTAATCCATTTTCCAGTATTAAATTTCTATAAGTAAGATATACCATCAAATACAAGTGTGATTAAATGGAACACAAGTGTCTATATGCATTACATCGAAGCCGAGATTTCAATAGCGTTTTTATCATCACCGCTCCACACTAATTCTTGTATGGGTACTAATACTTGAAGCATTACTTACTTGCATCGCTGATAACGCGCCACAAGCTGGTGTCGCAAAGGTGTTGAAAACCGCACCTCCCATCACGGTGCCGACACCGAGATCGGACTCGGTCAGGAAGGTGCCGACGACATTGACAAATAACTCGGGAAAGCAACTCGCTGTGGCGAGGAAAGTTGCTCCGGCGACATCAGTGCTGATGTTTAGTTGCGTACATATGATGTCAAGCGCCGGTAACAGATAGTCGTTGCAAATGAACGCTGTCAGAATGAAGCAATAGAAACCGAAGAGTAAGTGAAGTACCACCGCACCATGACGACGCTGTTCGTACGTGAACACCTCCGGAAACTCTCTAATTGAACGCTCCTCGCACTTCTCTTCATTGTCTTCTTGCTCCGCGAACAAGAGCTGATTGTCAGTCGATTCGCGAACGTTATTTGGAACTGGGTCATTCTCCGAGAATCCTTTATGAATTGAGGTTGCAGGCAGATTTCCGTCTAATCAAACAAGCAACGCATCTATTCAGAAAAATTCTCCGGCTGATCGTTTTAAAAAAAGTAGTAATTAATTAATGTTCGCGAAAAAATGAAGATTAAAATTTTTATCCTTTTAAGATTCTTTCCTTATATAAATTGCAAAACTACAGATTTCAAATTTTTCATAAAGGTCCACCTTGAATGATGAAAACAAATTCTCATAATACATACCTTATAACATTTTTAAGAACTTTTCATATTTAAAATTTATAATTATAAGGATTTCTTAAAAAAACACAGCATAACTTCCTTAGATTTTATAAATTTTCTTTAGAGAAATTATGAAATAAGAAATTTTAGAATATTTCAGAAAATTTATATAATAATACAAACAATTCTAAAAATATATAGATTTTTTTAGCACTTTTGAAACTTTTGTGTTTTAATTCGCATAAAAACATTACTCGTATATGCATTTTAGAGTAAATTTTCGTTACAAATTAGAGATATAAAACAATGTAATTGCATGTTGTGAATGTTCTTCGCATTTTTATATCTTTTCTTAAAATATTTTTCCATATTTCCAACATTACAAAATCTTTTATCTCCGTTTCTGTATCTATAATTATACAAAGACGTTTTTTAATTTTCTTAAAATGTTTTTTTTTCTATATTTTCAACGTTGCAAAATATTTTATCTCCGTTTCTGTATCTGTAATTATACAAAGACATTTTTAAGGAAATATAACTTTGTTAATGTATCTACGGACATTTGACATTTCTTATATTCCGCTTTGTATTTTTTATTTTATGATGTGATAACATAATACATGTATTTATAATTATCTTTATAATTATCTCAGATAAAAAAAGTCTTGATATAGCATGATTCGAGTACAATAACAAATATCAAAATTACTATTAATTGCGATGTGAAGTGCATCTTAAAACTATAATCTTTGATAAGATTGTAAACATTTTCACTTTCAAATTGAATAAAAGTGTTCTTCAATAAATAAATAAATAAATTAGGACAGTGATGCGCAATCTATGGTCCGCAAATGGCATGCAGCCTAACAATTAATTTCTTATAATCCGCCAACTCATATAAACAAAAATATTAAATAAAATTATATTTTCTATTTTATGCAAATCTAAAATGCATTTGTAATGCATTTTAAGAAATTTTTAAGAATTTATACTTGAAAATGTAGCTTATATTTTATAAATAATATAAAAAATGACATGGCTGTAAAATATTTGATTTTTATCAGTTATTTTGAGATATTTTTATTTCTTTATTGATGAGATAAAATTCAAAGTTAATCATTGTAGTAATTATTTTTACACGAATTGTAGACAGTTATGTCAAAACAATCATAAAAATAAATAATTCGAATAAATAAACGGATATTTTAATATTAACAAAAAAAAATTATAGATGTATATATCTACATTTATAATTTCCTTATTAATACGCTTATATAATACAATTATTTAATCCGTTTATTACACGCACACATATATACTGCTAAAAAAAGGAGGAATTATTTAGAGTTATTTAAAAAGGAGCAAATTTAAAATTACATATTTTTGCGAAAAATAGTAGCAATAATGGAGATGTTTAAGAAACGTTTTAAAAATTCTTTTCATGCTTAAGGCTTATTTTTAGCGTTAAAACAGGTGATAAAAATTCACGAATATTAAATGTCAATTTTGATCACATGACCTGTTTTGACGCTAAAGATAAACGTCGAATGCCAGCATATAAAACTTTAAAAGCTTAAAATCTGAAGGTTTGAATGCTTTAAATTCTGTGTCTATGCAATGATTTCATTAAAAAACGACACTAATTTAAAGTAAACTTTGAAAAATTGAAGAATAAATTTCAACTTTGACAATGTACGAGAACAAAATTTTTTATGCAAATTTTTTCAATTGTATCGTAAAATAAAATATTTTCTCTTTAAAATTTGTCTTTAATTATTATGTTGCAATTTTTCTTTGCTAAGTTATGAGGATTTAAAGTGTGTAGTGCATTTTAAGTCTTTTTCTTTAAAAAAACAGCTGTATCTTTGTGTCGTGTCGCGTATTGTGTCGCAACATTTAAACTGCTTACACTTCCGTAAGGTATCTTCTTGGCATTAAAAAAAATGGAAATACATTTACTTCTTTAAATTTACGCATAATTATTATAAATGCCGTGCATAATTATTACAAATGTCATATGCCGTGCATTCATTATTTGACAATGATATCGTGATAATTTGTGACAATTAAAATTTTAACTGTTACGAAGTTGCAACAAAATCGTTGTGAATTCATTATTTCGAGGTTGTCACAAATTATCACAATATCATTCGATAATGATATTTATAACATCAATCTTTATACAATACAATTTTCATTTTGAATGTTTTTTGATAAAATCACGTATTTTCGAAACATTTATTTTTTTAAGATTAAAATGAATCACACTATACGTATATATATTTTTTTTAGCAAAGAAATGTAACTTTAGATCTGTTCTTTTTCGAAGAGTTCTGAACTAGTCCTGAACTAATTCTGGACAAATTAGAATAAAACAAATTATATCTGTTTTACTCTAACTTACTATATTGAACCAATTTAGGACTTGGAACTTTGAAGGGGTGAAAAAAGAACAGATCTTTTGAATTTGCTCCATAGAGAGAGGATCACTTAAAGTGATTTTTATTTAAAAGTTTTTTGGTAAAATCGTATTTGCAAAATATTTGTCTGTTAAGATTGTAAAATCAATCACTTTGTATATACGCTATCAAAATAAATATTATGTGGCCCGCCTAAAATTTTGCCTATCTACTTTTCAGTTTAAGAAAGACTGCGCATTTATTAGATAATATAATACTATCACATGAGCACTCTGTATCAGTGCGACGATCATTAGAATAAAAACGACGTAAAAGTTTTCATTAGTAATTACCGAATCGCATTCGACAATCTGTCGCACTACCTGTCTGTCATCACTCCTACTTTTCTTTCTATACTTCGATTCACGCTTAATTTTTTTATTATTACAATGAAAGCATAAGAACTCGTTTTCTTTTTCATTTTTTTAATCACTTACACCACAAAATTCATGTAACCTCTTCTTCTTTCATCGTTCTTTTCGTTATTTCTCTTTCTTTGTTTCGCCACGTCCCAATATGCAAAATAGCAGCCAATAGTGTCATATTATATATTATATATTATATATTAACAGATGATGCAAAAATACAAAGATTATGCTAGATCCTTCTTTTTGGCATTGTTCCTAATTATAAGAGCAGGTTAAAGTGGAACGATAGACAACAATGGACAATCGATAATCCGTCGATGTTAGTAAACTCACCGTTGATTAGTCGCGGGTATTCCGGATTCGCGGCACTATCAACGAGCGCGAACGCAAGAACTAGAACGACGATTACCGCCAACGATGCGATACTGCTATTCATCCTGGCGTAAGTATCGCGCGTAGAATCGCGCTACCACGTGCGTTCGTCGAAACAGAATTTTTATGTAACGCAGAATCACACGGACGAAATACGGTAAACTGCTGCTGTCTGAACACTCTGTATCACGGTAATGGCATTTGTGATAAATTCTGTTGATCAGGAGATCCCTCACTCCTTCCTACTCTGGCATTCCGCCGAAGGCTTTATCTTCCTTGAGCTGCTCGAGGGGAGCGAAATTAGATAAAGACACGTATGAAAGTTTACGCGCCGATTATCGATCTTTACAAAGTGGTACGGTTTATCTCTAAATCTTCATTAAAAGATTTATAGAAGAATAGTAGATCTTCCGATCTACTAATACGCAAAAATATTCAATAATTATATACTTATCGAATTTGTCAGCAAATAGGTTTCTTTTTTTTTTTAGAATTTAGCGCGATTTTTAGTTCTCCAACTTAACAAAATGGAGGGGAGTCACGTGACTTACATGACTTTTTTTTTATCATAACACGAAAGCATAAAGAATGCAAAATATCAATGCAATCTTCTGAAAGATAAATAA
>NW_017306091.1:2381670-2407266 GCF_001594115.1 Trachymyrmex septentrionalis | reverse complement strand
ATACTAATTATTTAAATTTAATTTAATTTAGATAAGAAAATTAATGAATATACTCTTACATAAATTTGATAAGACAAAACTTCATTATTTAAAAAATGTTCTTATAAACTCTATTCTTTTATATCCGTTTTTACACCTCTTCAAAATTCTTATATTTTGTTTACAATTAAATTTAAAATTTTTATAAGAATTCAAGCTATTTTAGAAAATTATTTAAAGAAAACTATTAAAAAATCGAAAGAAACTTAGGAAAAATTCCAGGTAGCAAAGTGTCATCTATTTGATATAATTAATCATTCTTAATGAATCTCATGTTCTATCATCGTAAAAATAATGTAGATTTGTCACAGTCATATAACGTCATATTTAAATTGCAAATACGTCATTATTTTCGATGTGTTATTACCGGCATAAATAAATGATTAATTGATCACTAACAATGGTACCAGTACGTCGTCGATTAGTCATTTATCTGGTATTATTAAGTATCACATTGTAAATAAGTCGTAGAATGGATAAATAAATTACTTCATTAATTGATCATTAATTAATTAAAAATCATTAATTAAATAAAAAATGACTATTATTATTAGAGATATACCGGATCACATAAAATTGCTGAATATTTTCCGGATATCCGATAGATCTCCGTCTTATTTAAAAAAAAAAGGAAAGCAGAGAAAAAATAAGGGTAATAATTTTCTTTCTAATGTGAAAAGAAAAAGAGGAAAGATGAACTGTGCAAGAAGTTTAGCTGAAAACAATAGAATTCTATATCAATGACACGAAATTTCAATATAAAATTTCAGTCATATATATACATATCCGAATGAGGTCGAATATTTTTCGATACATCCATAATTAATACATCTTAAATTATAGATATGATGTCAATAATTTAAAATGTCAAAATGACTACAACTTGTTACTTGGGATCTTTATTATGCGAAAAAACTGGAAAATCCTTAAGATCGTAATAAATATAATTTATGATGTTTATACGCTAGTTCAAATTATATCGATAACTAACATCGTTAATACGATAAATTGTATTCTTTATCTTTCGATCCATAACTACTATAATCAACTATATATAGCAATATGAACATAAAAACATGCTTGCCAATAATTTATTTGAATGATAATTTTCTCGAGTATACCAGAATATTTCATTAACATTTAACATTTTGCTGCAACATGCAGTATACTATGTGATTTAACTTAATCATCTTATCAGTAGGCAATTTATTTTGAAAAGCATCCTTAATAATAAATTTTTTATGAAAGCTGTAGCGTTGAAGGGGGCAAATAATGTTCAAATTTTCGGATAAAATTGATATGATAAAGAAGAAAAAATTATGTAATTTACAATGTATGATATAAAATTACAATTATCTACAAATATGTATTTTACTCACAATTAATTAATTTCATTTTATGCACAAAGGTATAAGGCGTTGTAGTTATTCACATAAATGGTCTTGTTTCTAATTTTTTTATCATTAAGATACAATTATTAATTAATTGTGTACGAGATGTTTTATATTTCCTATCAAATATGTGCTGGAATAAAGTACAAAATGTCTCGTCGTAAAAACTATTGATTTTTTAATAATTCAACTTTAATATTTTTATATGCAAAATAATTAGAAGAAATACATTATATAAAAAATTTGTATAATTTTATTTTAAAAGATAATAATGGCCTTTACATGATGACTAAAAAATTAATTTTTTTCGAAAATTGATTTCATTATTTGTTTACCAATCCTACAATTTCCGTTAAAAAACTTCTTTTCAACTTCATCTTAAGGTAAGGCGATCGAAACATTGCGTTTTATTTATATTAATCGATAGCATAGTTCATTCTTTGAACTTCAATCTTGAAATTTATCCTGAAGTTATCGATATACATAATCGTAAAGATACGATTCCTGATAAGAATATTCTCAAGAATAGTTACACGTTATGAAAAACATTTATCTATCGTATGCCCATTAGATTCTCACGTACAAATTAGCAGATTTACAAATCTTCTTATTATTAATATGATTATTAATATTCTAATATTAATATTCTTTTATAATAATAGAATCAAAATATTTACTACGTATTTTCTAGTTTTTAAAAAATTAGTCTCTATTGTTTATTATAATGTTTACATAACAGATTGTAAATAATTGATTTGGAAACTTCATATAAACACTGAAAAATTTCCGTTAGTAAAAAAATATCAAATAATTATGAAGTATAATTTGATGTTCTCGTTAATCTAAACATATTTACTATATATTTTACAATAGTGAAATGATTTCTCATGCCGAATAATTGTCATTAAGTATATTTTAATATACCAACATTATCAATAATATATATTAACATAATCACATAAAATTAAGTCATTATTATCACCAAGTGTATTTATTTATTCCGGTTTTTCAGGAAACGAAACTTTCGGCTTGCTGGACGATTCCGATTCTGTTTTATTAGCTCTGTTAGAGCGAAGCACCGCGCCTGGACTGGGATATGGTCTCATTTGATAAAGAGGACCCGAGGCGGTTGTGTCAGCACCAGTTTTAGCTTCATTATGTTTAGCCAATCCGTCTGACCATTTCCCCCTACAATGCGATTATATATAAATAAAAATTTTATGAGGTACATATATATGTTAATCTGTGAACTTTTGTGAATAGGGGTACCTAGGAATATCGCTGTAAGATGCTGGATCCATAGGATCTAAAGTACGATCTTTAGCATCTTTACCATCGGTTCTGTCAGATCTATAAGTTCTTTTGTTATCTGGTCCTTTATATCTTGAACGATTTTCGATCTTTCTGTCTTTTTTGACAGGTTCACTTTCTTCTATCTGAATAATCACAGTTAATTATTAATCGTAAATCTTAAATTGTCAATTGTAAATCTATAATAATTATACAAAAAATATAATTACTAACTTCCATTTGCTCTTGATCACTAGTGCTGTCATCACTTGACAAATTATCATCTTGATCTCCTGCCTTCAAATGTAATTCTTCACGTAATTGAGATGCAGGTTGCGATATTTGACATTTAGGATGACCAGGTGGTAACCAAGATACCAAATCAGAAGACCAATCCCAATAATAATGTTGTCCACTGTGAATAGATGATAAATTAATATATTTGTCTATACAATATCTCTTATATACAATAAGACATCACAAATATTATTATTCAAATAATTTCATAAATATTGTTATTAAAAAAATTACTAAATATTATTTAGATAATTAAAAAGATATTTAATTATGAAATACAAAAACTAGCACTATTCTTGAAAAAGAATTAATTTATCTATAGAAAATTAAAAAATTATTAGTATTTACTTACGATCCAGGATCATAAACAGCTTTCCAAGTCTCTGGCAATGGATATTTTTGAATTAATCTCATTTGTTGTTTCAAATATTTGTCTGAAGGTTGCGCGTGTCCGATTCCCCATAACTCTTTACATTTTTTTGTACATTCATGATAAATATTGTATTTATTAGGACACCCACTATAACCCTAAATAAAATGTTTTTTTTAATAACATTTTTTAAAATTACGTTTTTTATTACACAAATAAAAATTAAATATTAACTTATAGTCAGCTTTACCATAAATTTTTGGGATATGTCAATCTGATTAATCTCTTCTTTTGTGTTATCATAATCTTCAGCTATTACTTCTTCGTGCACTTTCTTCTTTGCTTCTTTTTTCCCAGATTCTGCAAAATTAATAATTTAATCTAACATTACAAATCATGCAACGATATAATCTTCAAGATCCATACAAATATTTTTCATTAATAGAAAGGAAATTAATTCAATATATAGAAAATTTACAACATGTAATTGTGTAATTATATTTTGATAAATAAATATACCATGCTTTTCGGATCCAGTGATTAATCCCCTTTTCGCAAGACGTGCAGCTAATGCTGCTGGCAAAGGCATTTTTAGATTTCTTCAATCCCAACTTTCAGAAAATTACTAATTTATTATATAAATAATGTAGGAATAGTTTTTTTTTTTAATAACTCGATTGTAATATTCTACTTCAACTGACAAGTGTCTTCAAATGTTATTCACGATTGTTTACAACTGGTTTTTATAACATAATACAAAACCTTTCCGAGTACCGAAAACTATGTATTCTCAAGAAAGAAACTTGCATTAACATAAGCATTGACTGCTCAGCTGTTGGTGTATTCTTTTAGATCATCCAATCCGAATTTTAGATCTAGAAGAATACATCAATAGCAGCGAGCATTCACTCAACCGTTGAGTCCGCTAAACGTAACCAATGGATGCATTCCGGATGATAATCGCTCACTGAGCTCTTATATCTGATTGGCATCTCTTATATCTATTCTCTTATATCTGATTGGCATATTCCGTTAGATTTTAAAATATAGACCAGTCAGATGAAAAAGCTCAGTGAGCAATTGTCGTTCTGAATGCACCCATTTATCCTGAGTCCTAATTCTTGAACAAATATCGCATACGAAAATAGTAATTCCATATATAATCGATCAATCACAGTCGAGAAACAGTCATTTTATTATGCCAAAATTATTCGTATATGCTCAAGAATAAGGCTGGAATGCGTTTCAAAACTATAATTATAGTATCTAAAGCTCTATAGTTTATGTCGCGTGAACGATAAAGGTTTGGTTACTGTAGTTACGTTTTAGGAACGCATCCCAGCTGATTCAGCTGTTGTGTGGATAGACCAGAAGTGAGAGAAGTGTCGCGCTATCATTTCAATGCAATGTCTATCTAACGAGACTGCAGATTTCGTGACGATAAAACGTAGTCCAGTGTCGACGCCCAGTTTTTGCGTGTGAGTGTTTAATTTAAATTTTGTATATACCTTTGACCGCATTACACTCGTCATTCATTAATTTACGGAGATCCTGGGGAATTCGACTTCACGTACGTCGCACAGTACTCCCACCGTAGTTCTCGCCGGAGAATCGTATTTGACATAATGATCAAAATGGCGACTCCGAAAACAATATTTCTCTTCTGATGTGCTACTTCACGTGGAGCTTTCCAATTATTTTTCGCGTCCGTCATAGTAGATTTTTAGTCAGCCAAGCGCAGAATGCCGAGATTACGCTAATCCTCATGTATCTCTAATCGGATACACGAATGAATTCTCAAATTGGTGGAACAAAACTAATTTGCCGCACTTTGATTCTTTGCCAATTGTAATAAGTGCAACTGCAACTTACGCCTGTATTATCGTACATAAAAGAGGTTTGCAATAATTATCTGTCACTGCTCATTATTATATTGTCGCAATATATAATTAGGTTTTTTACTGGACTATTGTTCAAGTTTCTATTGGCGTAATTTTGTTTATACTGGTGAACGTAACCACAGATTTAAAAAATACAACTCTACAATTTTTTTCTGATAAAATATTTTATTTGATGTTAGACTTTATTTATATCTTGTTGTATTTTCGTATTTTAAATTTAATCTAATTACCAATAATAATATTCAATATCTCGAGAGAGATTATATGTAATTAATTGAATATCATAACTATATGTGAATATAAATCTTATTCACTCATTAATATTATAACTATATGTAAATATAAATCTTTGAAGTATAACGTATTCATTTCCATGATGGAATATGTTATCGTACGTATTTAGTTAATAATTTTATATTAAGATCAAAGAGAAATTAATTTATATACTTTTATTTTGAAGAAAAAAGACAAAGATCGAAATTAGTAAACATTTTATTATGAAATAAAGTGTAATATATTTAATATTATAAATATAATATTTAATTCTTTATTAAGAATTAACAATGCATAAATAATACAGTTGCAATTAATTCACTAATCATATTATTTGTATAATTTTAAGCTTTTAAAAAAAACAGCAAAATATATTTTTGTTTTTCTTGTTTTCCATAGGTAACATTTGGTAAAATTAAAAATGCAAACAATAAAGTGTGTAGTAGTTGGAGATGGAGCAGTTGGTAAGACTTGTTTATTAATCTCTTATACCACGAATAAATTTCCATCGGAATATGTTCCGACAGTATTTGACAACTATGCAGTCACTGTCATGATTGGTGGTGAACCATATACATTAGGATTGTTTGATACAGCGGGTAATTAGTATTTATATATAGTATTTGTTAATATCAAATTGTTTTGAATAAAAATAAAAAAGATTATGTTAGGAACAATTTACTTAAGTGTTTGGATATTTTTTTAGGTCAAGAAGACTATGATCGTTTACGTCCATTAAGTTATCCACAAACTGATGTATTTCTTGTATGCTTCTCAGTTGTGTCACCATCATCATTTGAAAATGTTAAAGAAAAGGTATAATCAAAATGAATTGTTGTTTTAAATGTTTTATCTTTATGTATAATTATCTTTATGTATATTTTTATATATTAATAGTGGGTACCAGAAATAACGCACCATTGTCAAAAAACGCCATTTTTATTAGTTGGTACACAAATTGATTTACGAGATGATGCAGCCACGATTGAAAAACTAGCAAAGAATAAGCAAAAGGCTATTTCGAGTGAACAAGGAGAAAAACTTGCTAAGGAATTAAAAGCCGTAAAATATGTTGAATGTAGCGCTCTTACACAGGTATGGCAGTAACTTATTTTTTCTGTGTTTAGTAATTATGCAATTAAATCTGAGAATTGATTTTTCAATTAGCTAATTTTTTTCGCAACCATCTTTTCAATATTTCAGAAAGGGCTTAAAAATGTCTTCGATGAGGCAATATTAGCAGCTTTAGAGCCTCCAGAACCTATTAGAAGAAGAAGGTGTATTATTTTGTAGAAGGTATACTACTTTTTTGATAAAACTGTTAGTTCTCTACAGTAAGAAGACTGTAAATTTCCTCATATACACTGCATGCAAAAGTTTTACAGTGACAATTGTTAAATTATAAGGCATATATATGTAATAAGTATTTTATGACATTGGCGACATATGAAGCAATCTTTATCTATATTGGCATTATATAAATTTTATAATTATAAAATTAGAATTATAATTATTAAATTATATATTTGCCTTGTATAATGAACGTTATATCAACATATTTCACATTATTCTGTGCATCTCTTTGTTTACATTATGGCGATCAAATATATGAATTGCCTTACATAGAATGTTAACAAGAGATTCAAGAGAATTTAGGGATATAATATATCTTTATAATATCCCCATCGTTAAAAAGAATTAAATAATTTTGCTCAATATAAACTGTTTCATAAAGAAGATTATGTGTTTTGTATGATTTCATGTAAATTATATAACATGAAGTACATGTGCATAAGTGTAACACTATTGATGTGTAACACTATTAATTTTGCATTTTCTAACATAATTCATACTCATTAGTTAAAAGTTTTTCATTCTTTTGGAATGCTTGACTCTTAATTTTCTACGTTTTTTTAGGTACATTCTCTCTGTGTACCTAACATATATCTCATACACACAATGAACCTGTATACAAATAATAAAATATTTCAATAGATTTACTTATTTAACAAATTAATGAATTTTGCGTTGTAGTTCATGAAAATAATTAAATGAGGATTATGATATACGATATAACATATATTATTCTTATGATTTATAAAACACAACAGGAAAAAATTCGTGTTATTGTGGAATTGTGTGTAAAAATATCGCACGCGCGCATATATATTTTGTGTGCGTATATATAACTAAATTCTATCATAAGATCTATGAAATTTTCTTGGTGGCCATATGTAATCAGCGAAACAAATAAGTATATTTGACTAGTTTAATGTTTCTATACATTGCAATTATATTTTTCTTTAGTCATTTATAGTCTTACACGATTTAGTTATATATCAAATAGCACTGTAGTTACTGATTCGTCCATATAATTTCGTTGTAGAGATCTATGGCTTCTACATTCATTACATTGAAGGATGTAGTATCCATTCATTAGAAAATATAGTTACTAGCTAATATTCTATGTGAAAATAGAATATTTTAAATCTGTTTTATTTTATTCTAATTTTTAATTATTATTTCTTTGAATTAAACCATAATATGTTATTAATATAATTCATAGTTATATATATAAATATATTATTTTAATAAATTATTATTTAAAATGTATATTATATTTTACAATGAAATAGGCTAAAGTAATATAATTTAGAAGTAATAAAATTTTTAATTTGGATATTAAATGCATAATATTAAGTATTATTAAAATTTTTTTTACTGTAAGTTTATAATTTTAACTTGAAATATTATTTGTATAGTATACATATAAAAATAATATATAAAAAGTCTTTTATGGAAAATAAAATTATCTGGATATAATGAAAGTGCCGAACGTCAAAGATTTTGTTAAAAATTTATAATATTTAGGCTAACCGGAACGTTATTTGACTCGAATTTATCCTAAATTAAAATTTTTTTTTTTATTATAAATTTTATATCCGAATCCATATACATATATATATTATTTCAGCCTTATATGCGGCCAAAGGATCGAATCAGGTATGCGAAGTACGCGGATTAGAATTATACGCAGATCTCTATCAAATGTATTTGATCGAAATGTTTTGCCTATGTAGACCAATATGAACATATATATGCAAGTATATAGATTCTAATTATTATTTCTGTTCGATATTATTATATTTTATTGTAGATATTTGTTTTATTTCTAATAATTGATATTATATAGCTTTTTCTATATCCATTATTATCATTTTCTTATATTATGATTTTATAATTTTTTTGACGAGAATCAAATACGTTTACTAGTTTTTATGTTGTGACAAATTAAGTTTTCTCTTAACGCTACTGTAAAGATATGCTTTTAAGAAATCGAACTTTTTATGTTTGACAAAATTGTTGTGGCAAAATTTACGATGTAAAAGTATATACTAATTGTAAGATTAAACTAATATTACATTTGTCGTACGACAAATTTTTTTCAAGCCTATTAATTGATTGTAGAATGATCCGAGAATTTTTGCAGCCAATTAACACGCTTGAAAAATTTGTGGGAAATGTAATATAGTCTCATTGAATAGCAAAGATTTGTAGTAGAATTACAAATTATATTGTACATAAAGTACGATATAAAATTAAAAATCATTAGTTAAACATATAAGAGTCCGAAAATTTTTATAAAAGCGCTGTAAAATATGCGCGCGTGCGTGTATGCGTGTATTATTAGTCAGGCAAGATATTGATATGTTTTTATCATAACTAAAATGTTTCTTTTGTATACTGACATTTGAGTCATTCTTGATTCCAGAATTACAAAAATAAAGATGTTTATAATATAATGTATAACTCATCCTGCTTACACATATTCCCCTGATTATTATAATAGTTACAAATTAATTCGTAATAATTTTTAAAACAAATTGCGCAATAGGAAATACAATTCACATAATCGCAAAAAAGTATTTCAGTAAACGAAAACTCGTACTATAAATCTATATAAATATAGAAGCTACAAAGTTTTTAATCGATATATTATAGATAACTCGAATAATAATCATATCGATTTATTCTACTCCAAAAGATAAATAAAGCGAAATTATTTATTAATTCATTCGGCAGTAAAATTATTAGGGTCATTTGCTTTTTCTACTTTCACTTTCAATCTTTTTATATTTTATGTCCAGACATTACATTCTATCGACTAAATTTTCGGAGAGCAA
Source organism: Trachymyrmex septentrionalis (assembly GCF_001594115.1). Classification (NCBI taxonomy): domain Eukaryota; kingdom Metazoa; phylum Arthropoda; class Insecta; order Hymenoptera; family Formicidae; genus Trachymyrmex; species Trachymyrmex septentrionalis. The sequence continues at coordinate 2,397,521 of NW_017306091.1, read as the reverse complement.
CTCTTTTTACTTCCAACTATCAGTTACAGTCCAAAAGTTTTGATTCGAATTGAGTTACGAAGTTTTAATCTAAAAAAGTGCGTAGGAGTCACTTGAAACTTAAATGGGTTAAATAAATTGCTTTTTAAAATGCATTTTAAATCCTTTTCATTTCAGTTATAATTGATATAACGCGAAACTCAAGTGTTTATATTCATATATATATATATATATATTTTTTTTTTTTTAGTATACTTTATGCAAAGATATTTATATACAAATATTTTCGTTCGTCCTCGTATACAATGTTTAATTTTTTTTAACGTTTCATTCAGCGAACGCTTGCAACGGCACAACCGTCGCTACAATTTTTACTATCCAGTTTTTTTTCCAGTGGTTGCAGTATGTGATAGTTATGGCATATCCGGTTTTCGGGCATTTATTATCAAGCACGCGAGTTTGACTCGATTGAATTTGGACGATCTCGTAGTCCATTACGATTTCGTATATTGTACTGGTACCACACAGTGCACATGCAGCAAGTATAATATTTTTTTCTACTGAATGATATAATCCAATTGAAGTGACAGCGGTACGTAAACTGAGTTAATTGGAGCGTGCGTACTGGATCCTTTATGTGGAATTCACAAGCTGACACGGATATTCTGCAATTTATCCGTTGCAATTGTTACAGCCGTTTCTCTCATTTGTCCGGCGAAACGCGAGAAAATAATACCTCACTTTTTTTTTGCGAGTGAGATATACGGGCGATAGAATATTGGTAAAGTTAACGACGGATGGAAATTCAATGACGCAGGCGGCAACGTCATTTGAGAGATACGAGAGATGATAGAATTATTCATGACTCTGGGTACTAATAATGACGAGAAAAAATTTCTTGAATCCGCCGTGAGAATCACATTATATAACCGTACTTCGATTATCGACAATTATAGAGCCGTAAAGAGAATAAAACAAAAGATTACGCATTCAATGGAATGTGCTTGAAACGCAGAAGAACGTATTGAAGCTGGAGAGAGATCTTTTTACAGAATTTCTCAGACCTTGTGCAGTTTATAAATAATGACGCGATAGAATAATTATACGCACAGGGTTAATCAGAGTAATTGGAGCAAAGGTGTAATCGTGACACTGAAATAGAACTGCTTTAAAATATGGTGAAAATTCCACTGTAATGTATTTTATGTATCGCGCAAAAAAAGTAATCTTTGAAACTACATCTACAGAAGTGCAAAGCCACGATGAGATAAAAAAAAGGGAAAAAAGCGGATGAAAGGAATAATTTTCGTTCGAATGATTTCAAAACTGGGTCATTACTCCAAGGATTCGATTTACAAATATATTTTAAATTGTTCATGAAATTTAAAATATACAATATTCAGGGAAAGAAAAAGATACGATATGAAGAAAGACATTTTGATATCGAATATGGTAAAAATTTTACTACAAACTTTACGTATCACGCAGAGAAAAGTAATGTTTTGAAACTGCATCTCCAAAAGTGCAAAAGATAAGATGAAAAGGGATAAAAGAAGGATCAAAGGAACGTCTGAATGATTTCAAAACGGGATCATTATTCTAAGGATTGGATTTACAAACGTATTTCAAATTGCTCATGAAATTTAAAACGTAATATTCGGAAAAAAGAAGAGTACGACGCGAACAAAGATATTTTTATCTCGACGTACGTATTTCATCGAGAGCTTTTCCATTTTTCAACAATCAATAAAATTTATTAATCAATGGACTCCTAGAATTCAAACAATAAACAATATTAAATTTCGAACAATATTCAAATATTCAAACAATAAAATTGTAACTACGAGCATGAGAATAATTATTTAAAAAATATAATAGAGTTCGAAATGTTTATTAAATTGTGTATTTTAGATGATTAAATAAAGATAGAAGATTATTTTCACAGAAAAAAAATCAGCATTGGCTTTCACGCTCCCTTTATTCTAATAATTTTTTTTATTTATTTCTAAAGCCGTTTTTATATTATTTTAAATTTAAAAAAATATAAAATATATTTAAAATATCACTACATATGCGACGCAAATTTTGAGCATGAGTGTTTAAACGATTTCTTTTTCGGTACGATATTCGTTGATGATGGTTAGAAATTAGTTCAAATTCGAAATGTTCAAATTCGTTTAAAAATCACAGACGCGTAGTGATACTTTAAACTTCAATTTTAAATCATAGCGCACTAATTATCGTGCAGTTATTTATTCTCACTTGCCCGTAGTTACAATTTTATTTTATTTATATTACATTATTAGTAAATAGTCCCTATAAAAAAAAAATCTTATAAAAAACCCTTTTGACAGAAAAAAAGAAAAGATACTGGGATCCACTCGGATCACTGTACCATTTATTCTCGGATGGACAGCACAGGAAAGACGCTCGCGAGGGAAATTGTTAGAATGTGAATCGGGTGGTACACTAACAGCTCTCTCTCTCTCTCTCTCTCTCTCTCTCTCTCTCTCTCTCTCTTTTTTTCTCTTTCTATCTCCCAGTCGATGTTCCGACCCATTTTAGAGCTCGTTAATTCGCGACGAGCCAGTTAAAACTCGACCAACGTTGTTGGAATGGAAAGTCGTGTTCTCCATGTTCTCGTCGGTACAATCAGGTACGACCAGCAGGGATAACAGCGGCGGCGGTAGCGGCGGTGGTGGCGGCGGCAGCGACGACGACGATGACGGCGACGTCGGCGGCGGCGGCGGCGGCGGCGGCGGTGGTGGCGACGGCAGTAGTGACGGTAGCAGTCTCGGTCGGCGCGTCACGAACGACACGTTCGCTGACAGACGTCGCTCGTACAGGAATACCAGTCGTGTGACCGGAGTAAACGAGGCTGCTCCGTTTTCATTGATCTTTCTGTGTTTCTCTCGCGTGGACCGTCTTCGCTCGACAGCGGCTCGAGAGGAATCTCGAGAACGAGAACGACGACGACGACATTGGGATGGCAAAAGAAACGCGAGCACGGTCGCGTGCGGCCGTACCACCGATGAACTCACATTACTCCAGAGCGTAATTCCTTCAGCGGTGGAGGGAAGCCCGCTCGGAGTGATCGGCTTCGTAAAGCAGTAGTACAACGGCGGTCGTGGGCAGCGACGGACCGATCGCGGAGTCGTGTCGCGTGCGTCGGTGGTCTTCTCGGCATTCGTCACGCGAAATCGATAAACGGGGACGTCGCGAAAGGGAGAAAGAGAGAGAGAGAGAAAGAGAGAGAGAGAGAGAGGGAGGGAGAGAGAGAGAGAGAAAGGGAGAGGGGGAGAGAGAGAGGCGGTCGCTTACGCGCGCACGTTATAATTCGCGTTGTGAAAGGTGCTAAAACGAGGACTCGAGGGCGAGACGAGAGAGCGAGAGAGCGAGAGAGCGAACGAGAGAGAGAGAGAGAGAGAGAGAGAGAGAGAGAGAAAATAGAGGTGTTCGGGGATAATTGCAGGAAACGCGAGTGAAACGGCGACCGCAGTTGGACTCGACTAGTCGGGAATCCTCGCGACGTTCCGCTTCGCCGCCGCGGAATCCGTCTAGCGGAAAGCAACGACGCTTTGGACGGCCGCGCGGCAACGAAATTCAAGGATCCTCCTCGAGAATCAGCGCGTATCGCGGAATCGTCGAAATCGTTTACGCGCTCGCGATCGTCTCGATCTCAATGGACCACCGTGATCGCGCCGCGACTCATCATTATAGTAACCTTGAGACCCCGCCAAGGTAATCGGGAGGGATCTTCCGTGAGCGGGCCGGCCGTTCTCCTCGTCCCGACGACTCACGGCAGTCCGCGAACGTCGGAGAACATCGGCAGACACGGAGAAACGGTACGATTATATTCGCGAGATGAAGAAAAGCTCCAGCATGCCTCGATCAATAGGCGCACGGCCTTCGCCGGACTGACTTCCTCGCGCACGCAACGCGAGACGCGAACGCGCGTCGCGTTCGCCAAAAGGAGCACGTGCATCTCTACGACAACGACGACGACAACGATTACGACAACGGTGGTCGAGAATTGGTAGCTCGGTGATCGTGGATCGAGGGGGAGAGAGAGAGAGAGAGAGAGAGAGAGAGAGAGAGAGAGAGAGAGAGAGAGAGAGTCAACCGAGTCGAAGCATGTGATCTCCGCGGGGGTTTCATCGATCATCACGCCGCTGAAGGAGGGATGTTGCGACCGCACATCGGCAGGATGGTTTAACGTCGGCCGATCCATGCGTGTCGATGGCCGATGCGAACAACGACGGTTGATGAACGATAACGGCGGCGTGTAGACAGGTGGGATATCGTTGACCGCGCGTAAGAAAGTGTGTAACGCGCGTCGCCGCCGTGGGAACGCGAGCGTGAGGAATAGGTAGGAAGCCACAGCACAGGTGGCGGTGGTAAGGACGGGGCAGAGAGAGAGAGAGAGAGAGAGAGAGAGAGAGAGAGAGAGAGAGAAAAGGAAAAAAAGGGTACAGCGCTCGCTGTATTGTCCTAAGGGGCGAGACCTGCAAGGACTATGGGAGTATACAATGGAAGGATATAACATGTCGGTATAAGTGAATGACATTACTGAAGGAGGAAAAGAGAGAGAGTGAAAAGGAAAGAAAGAAGCAAGCGCGAAAGAGAGAGAGAGAGAGAGAGAGAGAGAGAGAAGAGAGAAGGAGAGAGATAAAGAGGGAAAGAGAAAGCGGAAAGAAGCCCCAACAATGAAGGAACACGGCAACAAACAACATCCGGCGGAACCGGCGGCGAAGACGCTCAAGTCGCTGCTGAAGAAACCGGGGCAGACCAAGGCGAAGTCGCAGAAGCATCGAGTGGTGATCAATGAGAAGCTTAACGAGTTCTTCGCGGCGGACTACATAATACTGATAAAGGAGGAGTGCTGCGCCGATTACGAGGAGGATTGCGACTGCTGCTACCAGGAGCACGAGTTCATGCGGCTGGGTAACTGCAAGGAGTGCCGGGCGGAGTTGAACCTGCACTTCGGCATCGGCGCCGGCACCGGCACCGGCACCGGCAACGGCAACGGTAGATACGGCGAGATGGCGAGGGGTGTGGAACAGGCGCTCTGCGAAAACGCCGTACGTGGAGATCATCGCGGCGGAGGGACTCGCGGAAAGAGTCAGCAGGGTCGCGAGGACACGCAAACGGAGGAGGATGAGGAGGAGGACGAGGAGGAGGCCGACGACGGCGAGGAGGAAGAGGACGAGGAGGAGGAGCGGGAGGAGGAGGAGGAGGAGGACGAGGAGGAGAACGTCGACGGGAAGGTGGAGAAGGTAGCGGCGACGGCGGCCACCTCCTCGGTGCAGGAAAGGAAGGACTCGAAGAACGAGCGAGTGGATGCGGAGGACGCGACGAAAGGGCGCCGGACAAAGGAAACCGCTACCGCGGATTCCCAGGAGGAGAGCGGAACCGTGGTTCCGCCGCCGCCGCCGCCGCCGCCGCGGCACGATCAGCAGCAGCAGGAAACGCTTAGCCCGCCAGAAGGTTACAAAGACGTGTGCTCCGACAACGAGATCGCGAACGAGACGGAGCAACGTGGCCGCACATCCGCGTCCCCCGCAACGTGCACGGAGTGCAATTACTACCAGCAACAGGCACCGGGTAAGCCGACTCTAGTTGTGTTGTTCACGTAATTCAGTTATTTTCTCGATTAATACCTCGATGACGGAAGACGTAACTTCCGTAACGTCCCCATAACGTAACACTATCATTTCTTCGACTCTCGCGATGTACGTGGAGAACAAAGATGGACTCTATATGTATGTAATGGAATTAAAATACCTTCTTACAGCGACGTTTTTTCCTATGCGAACTATTATGGTTATATTGAGTCTAAGTTGTAATTTACCTGTCGATTATCTCACACACACACACACAAGAAGCAACCTTCAATAATATCTTCAGTAATATATTGAAGGAAAAGCCAATTTTTTTGTATTAAAAGCAATTATAGATGGGTGATTGCGGAAATCGATTGAATGTTGCAATTTTGCTAACATGAGGATTTGAAAAGAAAAGGTGAATTCTTTGTATGTAACAAAAATTAAAATATTTTCTTAGAACGCCATTTTTTCCTACGTAAATTATTTTATAATCGTCTTATATTGATTCTAAATCGCGATTTGTCTGTGGATTATCAAAATTCGATCTTCAATAACATATTGAACGGGAAAAAGTCAATTTTTTTTATTAGGAGCAATTTATAGTTAGGCAATTGCGGAAATTACTTTGCTTGAATATTGCACTTTTGTCTTGAGGATTGCGGATCTAACGAAGCTTTATATATATCTATATCTATAAATATTCCCTCAGTAGGGAATTAACTGCTCGCAAACAGCAGATCTCTTCAACTCCCAGATTCTCATTTAGATAATTGAAGATTAAGGCATAATCTCTTCTGTAATTGAATAAGAATATATTTTGGTAAAAATATCGTTGCTTGATTAAGCGACATTTAATTTTTACAAAAGAACTAATTACTATTTTTGTACATTTGCATGACTTTTATCTGTCTTTTACATTTCACCTCTTTTTGTCATACGAAGAAGAATAATAATGTTAAAAATAACACACAGTAAACATTATCGTATAATATAAAGATAACAACTTAAAATTATTATGTTAAAAATGTGAGAAATGAATACGAATTTTCCACATAAATTTAAAGCAGCACCGAAAAGCCGTACAAATGTTCTTCTTGTTAAGGAAGAGAATAGTTTCATAATATTCTGCAACGAGCAGTCGCATAGCACAAAAGCTTAACACAACGTAAACCATAGAGTACACTTGAAGCTTTAACATCCGGAAAACTTTTGATACGTACCACCTTGTTGATTAGAGAAGAAAAGAAAATCTAATGCAGTCCGTTATTATCATCTAACAACCGTGTAAATAAAATATTCATTTGAAACACTCGCAACATTAATTATTTGCGGTACCAAATCATAACGGATATATGACTGCATGTTGTTTCTTTCTCTTTTCATCCCGATTCTTACGTCTATAATTTCCTCGAAAACTAGGCGCTATTCGCACTTCACTAGAAGTTTATACACTAATTTCTATTTGAACAACGGTCCACAATTTCTATTGACAATATCTGATTGAATTCTTTACAGAGAAATTCGTTTTGAAGAATTTTATTTACTCAAAAAATTTTGTTTCGAATATTGTCAAAAATTACTCTTATTGTAGAATCAAAGTGAATTTTTTCGGCTTCAAACAAGCTTTTTCTCTATGTCTATTGCAGATGTATATAGAATTTAATACTATTTATACTTTAAATGCTCAATTTGCTGCATACGTATTAAATCTATTACTTTTTTTCGCTATTATTTACAATATATTATTTTTCCCAAAATATTTCTCTGTGACGCTCAATTTCAAAACGTGGATATGTGTTGGATAGAATTCGAACGAAAATTATTGTTTGATAAATAAAGAGAGATATACTTTTCTTTCTAAAAGTCGATTGTATACATGTATCTAAAAAATAATTATCTCTTTATACTTTTTTATAAAACCGTTCTCGTAGACGTGAAATTACTTTAGCGAGAGGGGAACAACTTCGAAACGTAATAACGTATTACGCTCGCGTATTGTAATAAAATAATTAAAAAAAAATATGTTAATTTATATGCTTTATTCTACACTTATAGCATGCATGATGAAAGTAATGATGCTACATATCTGAAGTTAAATCTATCAGCTTTAATGGAAAGGTGCAAATTAGAAGAATTGCATCGTTGTTCAGCTCTTTTCTCACACATAACCGAGAAACAGTCCCACGATATCCCTTCACACAGGATGCGAATATAATAATGGTATTGTTTTTCATGAGTCTAGCCACGGTTGGTAAACCGTTTAAGAACATAGCAGGATTTTTATGCGCATTCTTTAGAATACCGAGAAAGCTTAAAAGGGAAAAATATCTGAAATCTATAAATATTCAGAATCATTCTATTTCGATAGTTGCAACATAACAGGTTTTTTTATAACGTTCGCTTTTTTTTTTTAAACGATAGTTAAAAACACAGGCACTGTGTCGTAAATTTTTTTAAAGGAGCATTCAGTGGTTTTGTCAGCATCGAAAGTTCGTAGTTGCTATCTGAGAGAAAATAATTCAAATAACATTTTTATAAATATCGGTAATCCGCGGTATAACGCTATCGTCCGTAATTATATTAATCGATTTAAAACTCTGATCAGGATCTATAATCGCGGTCACGCAAAATGCCAATGTATGTAGATATAGAGTATAGGTTTATTCGTGTATATCAACGCTCACCGGAAGCGCGGCCTAGCGTAACTCCGGTACTTCCCCGGGAGATACTCGGTAAGAACACTTATATTTCTAACTAAACGGTTTGCGTTTTATTGCTACGAAATAGTATGCCTAGATTTTCTAGGAGACATATTAGATTAGGCACAGGTGTTTGGGATTCTACAAAATCTCGAAAGTTTGCGGCAAAAGAAGAATAAAAGATATTTAAAGTACCTTTTAGGGATTGTATTTTACATAATTTATAGTTCCCCGCATACATTTCGCACATGGGCTAAACAAACTTTCAACGTACATTAGATTCATTGAAACAACGTATTAGATTTATTGAAACGCGTGTCCGACACAAAAGTTCGCAATGTAAAATCTTTATTGTTCGTGTGTATTTTAAATTCGCAACAGGTTGCGATACGTACGAATGAGAAGGAAAAACACATGCATCTTCTCCTAATGTGACATTTTTTAATAAGTCACGTCCAAGCTTGGACTCAAATATGTGATAAAATTATACGAAGCGAATTACATGCGAAACAGACTTTTATGTACGGGCTTTTTCCATTAAATACATATTTTTTTCTTTGACCTTATGCTCCAGCAAAATTATCTTTGCTTGGCATAAGATCAAAGAAAAAAAAATATATATTTAATGGAAAAATTCCCTTTTTAATTCTCGCAACTTTTGAAATATACGAAATCGCGATATTTCATGGTATAAATATTTTACCACTGCAAACTGTTTGGTAAGTCGGAAAACAAGCTTCGTTTTCTTGCGACACGGTAAGTGATATATGGTAAAGCATTACGATATAGAGGAGTGCTAGACTAGAAACTGCAGAAGTTATTCCAAGCTGTCAATCGCTCGATACACACGGTGCGACTTTGAAAGTACATTAAACATCGATGGCCATCGCTTGGTTAGAGTACCAGTAACTATTCTAATTAGGAAACTCCTTCGATTTTGATACCGTTTAAATGAGAAATTTCCCCTTTCGAATTATCACAATTCTATCGTCAAATTATTTTGAAAAGAACTCTTCTTTTAATTATAGACGAAATATTCATTTTTTTAATAATATTTCAATATAAAATACATGTATATCAAATATATACGTATCAAAATTAAAAAAAATTGATTTAAAAAAAATTAAATCTCGCACAACCAAAATTCGTTGTGAGAAGTAGATGCAATCAATCTGTCTGAGATTTCACATAATTTCGTAACGAAAATTGAAGTTAAAGACTGATGAACGTACAATCTTTATATACGTGTTTTTTTTTATTTATTTGATCTTATTTATTGCCGAATTTATTTTAATTTATGGACTACATGAACGATCTTTGGAGAGTGCGGTGATTATCCAGATGCATATTTTTTCGCGGTACTACTTAAGTTTTCACTCGCAACTTAAGTAGTGCACGTTAATGAATGTATATTATATCAAAAAGCAAAAAGAAAAAAAATGGCGTTCGATGAAATTTCCGGGAAATGAGAGGCAGGTGTTTCTCTACCTGGAAAGTGATCTCAATAATCAAGGGAAAGTACGCGATTTCTGGCACACCACATATATCTCTTCCGCGTATCTGCCACGACGTCGTAACACACATACCTGATAACAGATAAAGTTTCTAGCGAGGTCTTAACGAGATACTGTAGTACAGAAATGGCATTTGTATCAGACACCTCGACTTCGCTCTTCGCGGCCATTAATATGGCAGATTTGACGCACTGCGTAACAAATTCTGCAAGGATCTCGTATTATCCAAAGATCGTTAGTGAGTTGTAATATATAGTATACGTTTCACATATCATCTTATTGTCTTGAAGCCTGTAATAAACACGCTTAATGGAGGCATAATAATGCGCATAATTGCGTAAAGGCGTGAGCTAAGACGTATGAGTTCGATCTTGCCTCTTATGTTCCAGAATGCGAATCGCAAACGAAGGATCGTGGGAATGAACAGGATACGCAGGGCAGCAAGGACACGGTGCACGACGGCAGTCAGAGAAATTTGCAAGAAAAACAGGATAAACAACATCGGGCGTCTCATCCCGGTATATCTTTTTTTCATTTCAAATTACTTGAGTATTTTTATTACGATTTATTTTTAGAAATACAATCTGTCCTGCAGGCAAACATTTATTTATGTCTCCGATTGCATCAAGTACCATCTATAACAGGAAAACGCTACATGCTTTCAATCCTTACTGTAATCCTCTTACTTTCTTCACAACTTTCTGCCTTTTCATATTTTGCTGTAAACTACTTTAACTCATTACCTATTGATATTCATTTCTTTCTTTCTCTGTTTGTACTTTCAGATTAGTTGCTTCTCGTTTATAAGTGAATGTATTATATTCATCTCAAGTATTGTATTCTTTAAGCCTCAATATTTGTTAATAATTTCTTTAATCGCCGATTACATTATTTATTCTATGAACTCTTATCATCTTTATATACCTGTATAAATTAATGTATGTATCAATGTTTATGATCTTCTTTCTATTTATGTAAAGTTTTTGTATCTGATTATATTCATTATCACCTATTATTATCATTTTTATTTGTATTAATTTTAACTATATCAATTTATTATCAATATTTTTATCATTAATAAATTTTATTATTTTTATTTATATTAATTAAATGTAGAATCTTTTTTTACAATATCTTTCTGTAGTTTTTGTATTCGCATACATTCTTTATTATTATTATTATTAGTATTATTAGTATTATTATTGTTATCATTGATTTTATTGTCATTTTTAATCTTATTGATTGACAATAAAAGATTGAGGCTCGTAAGAGCAGCAGCATTGCTGATGCTTCTTCTTTTGAAATGCCGCTCTCTAATACCTTATCTGTATGTAACATCTTTTATCTCTTGCGACTTTAATAAAGCTATTGTTATTATAGTATTATAATATTGATGTAATTCATGTAGCGATCTTTCAAAAATATTACGAGGCATTGTGTAAAGCGGAACGCGAGTATTTCTTTACACAGTATTTCTATACGTAGTATTTCTTTACATAGATAATTCATAATTATATAACCGATGACCATTAATTTCGAAAGTGACGTAAATGAAGATGCGGAAGACGATAAGTTCGAGTAAATTGGAGGAGGTGCACGTATCCCATCTAACTAACGCTTTCAATGCAGCATGCAATATATTCGAGATAAAAATTGTATATGGTAAAATGTTATCTCGCGCGCACTAAACGAAAGCGTTCGAAATTTCATTGCGCGCTCGCGGTGCATTTATTTTTCTCGTTTGATTCAAATATACGGTAACTTTGTTCCTAGATCTGCACCATCGTTATCTCGTGGAAACAATAACGATGACGACTGTTACGGAGCGACGCATCGTGCGGGAAATTAGCGAGGAGGAGCGGAAGGATTGCTTCGGGCGATCCGATACGGATAAAGATAAAAGCGTTTGCGATGCCCCAAAGGATAACGGTTTTAATCCGGCGCTTTGTCCCGGGACAGGCGGCTCAATGTCGATCGTTCACGAGAACGCGGCGCAGTTCACCGCACGGTGTAACGACTCGGATGTGACAGAGGATCGTGAAGGTAATGCAAACGCCAAAAATTCGACGGGCAACGACAAAAGAGTGGCGACGACGGTGGAAGCGGAACGCATCAGCGATCAAACGACGACGGGCGAACAGTCGCGCGAGGCGCAGGACGCGAAAGAGCTGTCCCTCGTTTTCAAACTGGGCAACGTGTCCCTCGCTAGTAACAGCTTGAAGCCAAATTCCGCGGTGAGACAACTCTTTCCCAACCCAAAGTTCATCTCGCCACCGCCGGTACCGGCCAACAAAGTGAGCTCGTCGACCGGCTCGGAACACTCTCAGGACGAAGCGCAGAAGTTTCTGATTACCGCCGAGAGTCTGCGGCTGTTCGATGCGGTTAAAAAGTCGACGGTCCCTGGTGGCTCCTACGAGTCGCCAGAATGCGAGTCCAGCTCGATCAAGAGATCCATCGAGCGGAACACTCTGCGGCGTAGTCTGATCGGCAAGTACAACACGGTAACGCGTAAGAAGAATCTGCGGCCCAAAAATCTGTCGCTGGAGGAGCGAATCAGGCAGCTCACGTGCGTCGATCAGGATGACGAGAACCTGGACACGACCGACAGCTCTGACAACACGAACTCCGCGAGCGATCCCAAATACGGCGGAGATCTCTCGATACGAACGTCGCCATTGGGCGAGGAACGGCCTATGTGCGAGTCGCTGCCGGCGAATGTAGCCTCGACGGAAACCACTGCCATTTTAACGATGGTGTCGACGAGATCGAACTCCTTGACGGCGGCGACGGCGGCAACGACGACTACGGCGGCTGCGGCGGCGGCGGCGATGGCAACGAGCGCGTCCACGAACACGCACGGGCATAATTCGATGGGAATGCCGATGCTGGTCACGGACAATCCACCGAATCAGTCTACCTACAGGAAGATCACGGATCTGTTCGCGCATAAGAAAAACATTCAATCGAATCTACCAGATCTCGGGATAGGCCCGGGTGGGAGAAATCTTCTCGCCAAAGAGTGCCAGTCGAAAAACCCGTTGACGAAGATGAACTCGGATGTGCGAAGGCAATTACTGGCGAGTCTGGCGCCGTTATCCTGTGTCACAGTCAACAGCTCTGACAACCAGGACGACTATTACCGAAACGACTCCAGGATGTTGACATCCTCGAATCGTGAATCGATAAGCTACAACTCGGACTCGTCGTACAGTTTAGAAGACATAGAGGCAGCTCTGAATGGCGACGACAGGAAGTACGCCGGTCAACCGGATGTGACGAGATGCACGCCGATAGGCAGTAGACCCGACATCGGCGACAACACCGCTGACGAGCTGTTCGCGTTCGTCGAGCAGGACAAGTCGAGGATGGAGCGGATAAAACGCCGCTACAATGAGCCAGAGGATCGTTACACGTTCATTAATGGCTACCACTCCGAGGACAAGGCCGTAAATACGTCTGAGAATTATGACGGTAAGGGTATTAAGAATCACGATGGCAAGGACGCGCAGGCGGACAACGAAGAGGAAGAGGAAGATGACGAACTCAACGATTACGGGTTCAATCGACGACCGTCGGTAACGGGTATCAAAACGCAATACGAGGCTACCAACGAGGCCATTCATCGAGCACGAGCGGCTTGCGCCAGTGCAACTAACAATGATGCGAGATCTGGCTCGATATGGCCGATGTATTGCGATGTAAACGGCGACAAGATCGACGCAAAGTCTCTGTTGACCGCTGACGGAGTGGACGAGGCGATTCCCATACCTACAGACGTGGCGTACGCGATGGGGAGCTTCGAGCGGGACACAAACACGATCAATCGCATAAACACAATGCAGAAGCAAATCGATGACATATATCAGACTATTGCCGAGAGCACGGCGGTAACAGCGAATATCCAGGGTATTTCCGAGCACGCGACTTATCTGGAGAACGCGATACCACGGCAGTTCATCAGAACTCCGTCCAGCGACGGCGCCGCGCACCTGTACGCCGAGCACAGAAATGGTCATCACTACTTTCAAGAGCAACAGCAGTTATCGAGCACACGTATGCTGCGTCGCGCGGGTGGTGGTGGTGGTGGTGGTGGTGGTAATGGTGGCGGCGTCGGCGGCGGCGGCGGCGGCGGCGGCGGCGGAGGAACCAGTGGTGGCGACGATATCGCGGGTGCGATATACACCAACACTCTGTCGAAGATGCAACGTCGCAACCCACCGGTGACGATCGCGAACTACCACTGCAACGTGATGCCCGGCGGCACTGTGCCCGCTGTCAGTACCAAGTGCTATCGCACCATGTACTTCGTGCCATACAGCGGCATGTCGGACCCCACGTATCAGAACATACAGCGTATCTTGCCGCCGCATTCCTCTCCGAACTACGCCAGCCACATCGAGCGCTACCCGTATCCTCGTTTGAACAAGACCAATCAGCAACAGGCGTTGTACTACAATACGAATCGTTCCGCGACGTCACATTCCAATTTAAACGCATCACCACCCATCCCGCCGCCGCCTCCGCCGCCGCCACCACTCGCGTCCGCCACCAACCCGAATTCCATGCCGTTGCAGAGTGCCCAGCAGGCCTTACACCTGCACATACATCCTCATCAGACCGAGGACTTCCGCCCGCCCAACATCGCGTTCTCCCCTGTGCCACACTCGACGGTGCACCCCATGCAATTTCACCATCATCAGCACCAGCATCAGCACCAGCACCAGCATCAGCATCATCACGGCGAAATGGCGTCGTATCGCGTGCCCATGGCGACGCAGCAATCGCCATCCTCGTACACGGTGATCGCGCCCTCGAGATGCATTCCAGCGAGTAACCAGGACGGCTATCCGTTGTATCCGGCTCACCTGGCGCGCGGCGCCGCTACCGCTGGCACCACCGCGACTGCCGTCGCCGTCGCCGCGGACGTGCAAACGCAAACGATCTCCATCGCGGCCGCCGCCTCGTCATTTTCATCATCGTCATCCTCGTCGTCTACCTCCTCATCGTCCTCGTCGTCGTCTTCGGCGTCCGCCCTGTCGTCTTCGTCCTCGTCCATATCGGCCGCTGCCACCGCTTCCCTAAAATGCACCGGGATCATGACTAATAGCAGCAAGAACTGCGAATCGATTCTAGGTACGTCTTACGGTAGTGGTAATGCACAGTCCGTGCCAGGGAACGTCACTCCACTCGCGTGCCCGGCGTCGTCATCGTCAGCTGCGACTGTGACAGCCGTCGCCGGGTCTTCGGCGACGATAATGCAATTACCACGCGCCATTAATACGTGCGCAGTAACGGAACGTGGAGTTCCCGAGGGTGCCGCCAGTATGCCCACCCGAGACTTCCCACACTCGGCTCTTGGCCCAGCGAACTCGGCGTCGCACGTCCTGCTGATGTCCAACTCTTACGTCGATCCCAACACCAGTCTCATGTCCGCTCCAGCCAATACTCCAAACACGGTATACTACGCCATGAATGTCTGAAGGGACAACGAGTAATTTATATATTGCGAAAAATGTTCGAAACACGCCTAAAAAAATCTTGCCTGAAAACGTAAAACGTCTTTACGATGTCTTGCGGATGTTGTATTAACTCCGGGAAGTATTAACTCGTTCGCTGCTACGACGAGTTATTTTAACGCGATTCGTAAACAATAAAGGCGTGCAGTAGAGAGATTCAGAGAGTCTCTTCTACCAGTGGCTGCACACACATGACAGAAATTACTCGTTGTCATCTTAAGACAGCAATATTTCTTGAGAAATACTAATTAAAAAGGGATTAAGACATACAGTTCTACCTGAATTCTTTTTCAATTCAAGACTTTTGCCTTCTTCGTTTTCGTATTTTTTTTTTTACTTTTTATCCATCCATAATTTCAATATTGCAATATCTTCCGACGGCTGATTTTGGCCAAGAAAATCATATTCGAAGAGTCTGTTTCCTTCGATTGATAGACGTACGAGAAATGAATTTTTAAAGAGATGACGAGACTGACGAGAAACGTCTCTGTGTGAGTACCGAAATTTTAAACGTTCTTTAGACACACGCATTGCGAA